>NW_027111574.1:68099-117114 GCF_000696795.3 Halyomorpha halys
ATCATCTATAAACAATATAAAAAATACACTATTCTTGTTCTCTTTTTACTTTCATTTATCGATATATTTTTTGATGGTTTATAGATGAATAAAGGTTTTGAGTAATTTCTTCTGAAGGGAAAAATTATAGATGAGTAGAAGGGATGGTGGGAAGATAGAGATGAATGTTTTGTGAATAATTCTTCACTAAAAATAAAATATTGAACCAGTATCAGCACAAATAATAATGTGAATTTCACACTTTTTACCCATATTTTAAAAAATATTTCGAGCATTTCCTCCCATTCATAATTTATGTTGAGCTGAGCATCCCTCCTTATTCAACCCAATCCCATTGAGATTTCCCAAGGGAACCCATTCACATTCATTAGCTTTTATAATAATCTGAAAGCAATACATCTACTGCAACTTTTCACAAAGCTAAACTTGGAAAAATAAATTTGAGCCAATATTAGCAAAGATACACCAAAAATTATTTCTTCCAGACTTGGTGGTAAAGAAAGCTGTGCGAGTGAACATATCAGATATTTTAAATTTAAAACAGGATAATGAACGAGTTGCAGTAAGAAATATCATAAAATATTGGAAACTATTTATTAAATGACGATATTTCCATCCAAATTGCAGGTTTTTTTATGAGGGCTAATCTGAGGTGGAGTTGTAGACCACTCAATTATAAAACAAACAAAAGACAATTAAAAGCATACTGATAGCGCATGTCAGAGGACATGCAAGCTCGAGCTAAATACAGAACGTGTTCAATTTCCATTCAGGGATACTCACAAAAGAGACTGTCTATTTCACAACAGGACACCTCAGCCCTGATTAAGATATGCAATGCAGATTGAAATATTGGCATTTAATGCATAATGTATATGTTATATCATCCAGACCATCTCATTCTTGATTTAGCATACAGTCGATCATCTAAATACATAATATGAATGCTTATTTTCATCCATGTTAATTACCTAAATCACTATAATTTGAACCTTCTCCAGAATATGCATCAAAGGTATATTCTACTGAACGTTCTATTCCGGGCAATTCACAATCTGACAAACCATGAACTTTTTTATAGTGGAGCTGAAGGCATTGCTTTGTGGTAAATGCAGAACTACAGTTTTTTTTTCGACACCTGCAAATTCAAAAATATATAATATTACATTTTAGTTTATTAAAAATAGGGATTCAGATAATTTATAAGCCAACCAGTCAGTAGGTTTGAGCTAAAAACAGGACAGATTCAATTGCCACTTAGGTAAAGTAGATAGACAAAAAAGTAAGTACCTATATGGTTTCACTCCAGAATGTGTTAACATGTGAATTTTTAGGTTTGAAGTATTTCGAAATTCCTTCCCACAGCGAGGGCAAGGAAGTCCAGGCATTTGTTTATGAACTTGCTTTGAGTGCCTTTGGAGAGCAGCATGAGATCCAAGCAGTTTCATACAAGAGCTACATTGGAATTCTTTCAAAGTTTCGGGCAGTTCTACAGCACAAATGTTATAAAGAAGTGAAGTAATATTAAATAATAATTAATTGATTATAATTTGACATAACAAGCTGAAAATTGCCATATTTTTTGTTTATGATAGTATTCTATGCAAAGTAATAAAATAAAAAATACTCACAAAATAACATTCTTGGTATAAACAATAATGAAAGATGATGAAAAAACAAAAACCTACAAAGCAAAATAATAATAATAAAAATATAGCATTGATAGACAATATTTAGTGCTTAAAAACATGTAGTGTATAAATAAAAAAACATTTGAACTTAAATATAATTATATTTCATAATTTTTTTTTTAAACAATGAAAATCGCAAAATATATAATAACAATGAGTGTAGAATGTAACGGTTGTATCAACCATGTAAGGCCCACCAGACCGATCTGGTATTATATAAAAATAAAAAATTTAGTGTAGAGTTAACATGTCATTAAAACCCCAGAATTTCAACAAAAAGTAAAGTAAATTATATTATGTATAAAATCAAATATCTAACCACTATGCATCCTCTTAATATGGACTTTCAGCTTCTGTGGTTGACAAAACTTTTTACCACAGTGGTGACATAATGGCCTGGATCGGTGGGGATTTGATGAACAGCCATAGTTCCGATGCATTTCCAAATAATTCAAACGCAAGAAAAACTGTAAATAAAAATGTTGTTTAGTATTATAATTTATAAACTGTTATATAGACTATTCAGTTTTATTTTGTCTGCTAACTTTAAATTCAAATGATAAAACTAAAAATTATTTGTATTATTCATCATAACTCGTTTAAATATATTTATATTAACTAATTAATGGCCAGTTTTGCAAAAACGCAACAGTGCAAAAAGGAGTCAAGAAAATAAGAATAGTAAGGCAGGTATTGAAATGACTGAATATGTGTGAATGAGTTTCCCCTCCCTCACCCTCCTAGGTCATTTGAAAATGACAGTTAGAAGTACCATCATCTCTTATAAGTATCTTGTATCCATTTTGGGTATAAGACCTGGTACTAGCATCAACTGGGATGCTTAACTGGTTTGAGATTTATCAAGGAACCAAAGGTCTCAAAAATGAATACAGAGATGAGTATGGCATAGGCAGCCCTGCTATTCTAAAATTTTGAGAAAAAGTGCCAAGAGAGAATACTAGTAAAAATATACCCTGATCAATTTATGCTAACAATTACTTAACATCTTTGCAATTTTTAGAGTTTAATTAACTTTTTTGAGAGTAAGGATCACACGCAAGATTAGGCCTAATCGTGTTGAAAAGTTTCCAGTCTCTAAATTAAAAAACTAATCGGGGAACTTGAAACAACCAATATGACATGGATAATACCTAACTTTTTTTCTGCTGAAATGATAATTCTATTGTCACAATTGTGTCAAATCAAATAAAGGCATTTTTCAATTATTCAATATAAGAAGGTATTCATTCGTCAAGTAGAAGAAAAATTCACTCAAGCTAATATGATTAATTGCTACAGTGAAAATATGGGTGACATTGACAGAGTTGACCAGAACGTAGCCGAATTTAGAACCTATTCAAGTTCCAAAAAATGATACTGGCCTATATTTGCTTAGTTGCTAGATATCTCAGAACAAAATGATTGGCTGCTACGCAACCAAAGAGGGGAAGATGTCATTGATCAACTAATATGATAAAATGGAGTTTAAATATCATAAAAATTCTATATAATTAAAAAAGAATGAATATTTCAAATAATTTTATTGTTAATTATTTTTATATTTTAATTGTAAATTTTCTTAATTAAATAGACCATTTATGTTCATTTTTAAATGCTATTCATATTGTATCATTTGACATGGCATGTGGCCAAATACGTTTTCGCAACAGGGTCTAACTAGTCCCCGAAGTGTTATATTATGGAATATCTTAAAATTCCTTGGTGAATCCAAGTTTTCAACTTTATACCTGAATTTTTATCAAAAACCCTTGTGTAAGCAGTCCTGACCATTAATGGGTGAGTAAATGACAAAGAAAAGAAAAAAAAAAATTTCCAGACATTTAATAATGATCAAGTATGGATAAGGTTTTGTCATAGTAAGTAAGCCTATATCATAGTAAAATTAGAATTTACAAATTGAATAGAAAAATTACTATAAATTAATTTTAAATTGCTGTATTTATATTTTTTTAAAACTGTTGCTTATGCAAAATTTTCTTTGTAGGACAATGAACTTGTTTATACGTTATCAATACAAAATATTGTTCGTATGATAAATTAGTGGAGATGTTATAGAAAAGAGTTTATTTTTTCCAGGAAAAATTAATACCAGTTTTAAGAGGAAAACGGAGAAAACTAAGAGCTGTGGATTAGGCCCAGAGGGGGATCCCCGCAGGGTGGGGTCCTCTCTCCTTTACTGTGGTGCTTGGTGGTTGATTCTCTTTTAACAATCCTGAACATGACAGGCTACTATACGCAGGGCTATGCAGATGACATTGCTATCCTGATCGTAGGAAAGTATCCTCAGGTACTTTCAGACCTAGCACAGACTGCAGCAAACATTCTGGCGGGCTGGTGTAAGGACAATGGCCTGAGCATCAGCCCACTCAAGGTTGGTGTCTGCGTCTTCACAAAAAAGAGAAAGGTGACAATAAGATCACCTATACTGAATAATATCCATATAAACCAAGTCAAAAAGGTGAAACACCTGAAAAACCACACATCACATTATTTGTTGGTGTGACCGGTTTACAGGGGTGAGGTTTGCACTGTTCAGGGTGGATCGTATGGTGGATCCCAAGCAGTGCGAGCTGATCAATCCCTTAACCTTATTAAGATTCTTGGAATCTACCAAACTTAAGCTCTAATGGGCTTACCGCAGAGCTGCGATGCTGATTGTAGCACTGGCCTGTTTGTAATTGGCGTACAATAGGCCTCATTGGCCACAGTGCTTTCGTGCCAAATAAAAAAAAAAAAAGAGGAAAACTTGAAATAAATATTTTCAGCAACAGAAGCCACTGGAAAAATTTGTTAAGTTGAAAAAAAAAAAATCCTCCATACATTTTTTTTTTTTTTTTTGAGGGAATGTTCAACAGTTTAGAACTGCTTAGAGCTGTTTATTAATTATAAATATCAGAAAATGCTGGATGAGACATAGAAGGACTCCAAAACTTAACCACAACACTGGTTACAATAGTGTATGATTTACTAAGGTTATAAAATGATTAATGGATCTAAGTTTTAAAATATTTTTATGTATCAAATTGTAAAATTGATGTAACCTTGGAACAGAACTGACATTGGTATGCCCCTTTTCCATCATGTGCACTCAGTGCATGATTGATAATATTCTGTTTCCCGAAAATAGGTTCTGCACATACTTTACAGTGATACTTTCTCACTGAAAGAGAGAGTGTAGGGTCATGAAAAACATAGCAATGAAGTCTGTAATCCATTGGGCTGGCGAATTTCAAATTGCAACCACCACAATCTGAAAAAGAAATGAACAAAATGATATAGTTAAAAAGCTAATCAACAGCAAAATGATTCAATACAGAAATATTATAAATAAAAATATATCAATATTCATGGCCATTTACGTCAATAATATTGTTTTCATGAAGTCTACACTGCCATCTTAAGTTCAATTGTCCTTAACTAAAACTTGATAGTTTTGAAAGAAAAAAAAGTTCCATATTTCTTATTTGAGCCTCAGAGCTTTTAATCACTTGAATTTAAAATGAAGTTCAAAACATTTAAATAATTAAGACGGTCTGTAGGAAACAGACAGATTATTTTAAGTTAGTACAATAGATAGAAGTTACAGCCTACAGATATTTGAAAAAATTAATAAATAAATTTTGCAGATAAGACTAGGGAGGGCAGTATATTCCTAATAAAAGGACCCTCTAACAGTTTTTTAAAAGGATTTTGAATGAAAAATTATATTAAAAATACAACAAAAATTTTTTTTAATATTTCAAAAAAGGATTAATAAAAAAAAATTGAATATGAAAATATGACCAACAGTAACAGTATCAAAGAGATCATTTCATTAATGAAACAATTATAATAAAAACAATATATAACTTCTAGTTAAATATACATACTTGTTTTTTCCATATTTTTAGATGCCCATGGGGTTGATGGTTCAGCCCAATATAAAAGTTCATCTCCTATCTCAAGTAGCTTTAAAGCAATAAAATAAAGAGACCCATTTTTACTTAGAGCAACAAGATTTCGTTGATTTCTTGTAGGAGCAGGGCTAACCCATCGCATCCAATTAGATT
Organism: Halyomorpha halys; assembly: GCF_000696795.3. Taxonomy (NCBI): domain Eukaryota; kingdom Metazoa; phylum Arthropoda; class Insecta; order Hemiptera; family Pentatomidae; genus Halyomorpha; species Halyomorpha halys. Next base: position 73,861 of record NW_027111574.1, read on the forward strand.
GACTTAAATCTTCTGTACAAACATACTTTCCTTCTGAAAGCTGAAAGAGAATCGATTAAATAAAAACTTTTGATGAATGTTAACGAATACTATGTTATATAGTCTTAAGTTTAATACCTTAAAAAATAATGAAAACAATCTAATATTAATAATTGATCCTAAAATAAAAATCTTTTAAATGTATGTGTTGTTACATATTATTATTTCTCATTTCCAGCTTCAAGAGGAATTACAGAAAATTATAAGAACTATAAATACATTCAAACATTAAGCATTGAAGAAAATGACAAATTGATCCAGATGTATGAACCATGGCTGGTAGAGTTGGGAGGATATTTACGACCTATATCTTTCTCTTCGATAACAGCACCACTTACTAGCAATGAAAACAGCGCACTAACAGTGGATGCACAGTACTAAGTAGTAGGATTTAAATTTTATCGCACTTTCTTTTATAAGACCCCTACTAAACCAATTTACGAACAAAAATCTGTCAATGAGAGGGATCAACTATGAGAGGAAACTGGGTAGAATCCATAGCAATCAAATTTAAAATTAGACTATTTAATAATGACAAATGTTTAAAACTCTTGGCTCAATTAAAAGAATCATTTGTGAAAGACAGATATATTATAATGTCATCAAAAACTGAATGACTATGAATTTTTTTTTTTTATCTAAATCAAAGTATTAAAAATAAATGAAACCAATTGATTAGATACACATGTAACTATGATTGGAAACTTTGAAGAGTCAAAATAAAAATGAAAAGGGTGACAAACGATCAAGTGAAAAGTGTAAAGTTGCAACGGATGTAAGCCCATTAAAGGATGTTTTTTTTAAAAAAGATATAGTTAATTATGCAGAGAAAATGGAACAATGATTGAATCTAGGATGTTATGATTGGGGTTGCAAGTACTTTGTTGACATAAACTTTGGGTCACATTAAACAATAAAACATTTTTTTTTTACTACCTTATTTGAGCAAACTCCCTAACATTATTTTCTAAAATAATAATTAATATTATACTTAATTATATTTATATATTAATACAATCCAGAAATAAACAAGCACACACAAATCTGTAAGCTTTGTTTTATTACCTCCCAGATATGATTCATACCAGAATCATCAGAAATTTCAACTTCTTTTATAGTTACACCCACAAGAGGGCCAAACTGTGTATTAAAAGGAATTGTTACAAGGGTAAATATTTTGCCATCTTTCAGTTCCAATTTACTAGGAAGAGAAGCAATTGCAAACCCTTCTCCTAGAATATGTTACCAAATTAACTTAATATTAAATTGAAGAAACATTTCATATTATTTATTTGAAAAAGATAAATTCCAAATAGTAAAAATTAAATTTATCCAATACCTCCCTTCCAATCCTCTAGTGAAATACTGTCAAAGATAAATTTAGAAGAGTAATTTAAAGGACAGCTAGCATGGCTATGAGGCCCATCACAATATTTACAAAGTTTGTTTCCAATATATTCCTTGAGAGATGATACAATCTTTGAAGAAAAATTAGAGAGATTATCACTGAAAGAACAATTCATTTGTGGTAAGTAAACTAAGCATAAAAAGAAAGACAATCTGAAAGCTAAAAATACAGACTATATAAATATATATATTTATTAAAATTGAGAAAAATATATAATTTGATATATATTCGAGTAACATACATTTGAGCAGCACTGATACTGTAATGAGACTAAAACTGTAAATGAAAGATAGTGATATTCATGTGAAAATATAAAACATGGAAATGAGAACATTTTTTTTCATTTCTTGTTTATAATAATATAATATGATGAATAAAATATTACATAATATTATAATGTTTTAGATTAAAACAAAACAAAACAGGAAGATGTAAGATTCAACCACATACCAATATAACACCATTGAGGTAATTTATTTATTTTAAAATAGTTATTCAAGCTACATTAATATTATTAAATTAACATTAGTAAATACAGATAAAATATTTACTCAGTAATTTCATTGATATGTTTAATGACATTCCCAGTATCAAGTTTTTCTGCTTTACTTGTAGTTTCAATGTTTTCGCTGTATTCATCCTTATCATTTAGCTTGGTATCATATTTATCAGCAATGTAAACAGCCCCAATGTTTCTTTCCTTAACATCATTAACATGGTTAACTAATGTAGTTTGTACTTTTGGTTCATAAATTGTAAGCATATTAGTTGGGTTTTCTTCTGCTACAGGTAAATTTGTTTTCAAATTCTCACAGATGCTTTTGGAACTAAAAATATGAAAAAATCTTGTCAACATGGAGCAAAAGCCTATATACAACAGAATATATCCATAACAAAACAAAACAACAAATATAAAATATCTCAGATATTTAAGAGTTATAGAAAGCAAACATTCTACAAAATCCCTGTCATGCTTAAAATTTAGCTTATTATTTAAATTATTCCACTTTGTGGCATTCTTCAAGACAATATTTATTAAATATCTAAAGTGTTCCTTGGTACCTTTTTTAAAAGTTTTTATTCTTATTTGATGGTCTCTTTTCTTGGCCATTTTCAAAAATTGAGGGCATAAACACAAATTGAGTAGAGATGTGTTGTTATCGATTACATTGACAATGAGAGGTAGGTTTATGAAAATGATATGAATCTACGTATTATTTTATGGACTTCAACTTCTAATAAATTGGGAAAAAATTATTAATTTTTTATATTACATGACATCACCTCTCTTATTGAATTCTGTACCAATAAATTGTCAAAATTTAACTTTGTCAATGAAAATTATCATTTTTATTAATTTCTTAGAATTTTGGCCACTTTGATTTTGTTCATAGTGATTATTAAATTTATGTTTTTGAAATATTTATGAAGTAAAAATTGTGCCTAAATGCAACACTGTTTTTTATTAAAATCAGCTGAATTTTCTTCAGCGAGGTCAGCTGATTTCTCCCGTATCACAGGTTTTATCTTTCGTAATTTCTCACTCATATTAATTTTATTTTTAAAAATGTCTGCAAAACGAATCGCTGGTTCTGCAATTGATTGGGCTAAGATTGCTGAAAGAGTACCTGAAGCCCAAAAACCAAGGTTTTTACAATTTAAAGCCCGGTCGGAAAACTATTTGAGAAGGTTAGTTGTCTATAAATTAAAAACTACTTTTCAAAACTAGTAGTTGCTCTTTTTAATAATTTTCTAACGTCTAGGGTGATGGTGAATCCAGAAAATCCTCCTAAGATAGATTGGGCATTTTACAAAGCCAAAGTCCCTGTGCCAGGAATGGTTGATTCCTTCCAGAAGAAGTATGAAACTTTGCAAATACCTTACCCTCAAGATACAGTGACCCCTCTGATTGATGCCCAGGAAAAGGAAGTGGTATGTGTTGCAACTATTGTAATATTTTTCATACTTGATGATTAAATGATATTTTGTTCTTCCCAGTGTTTCTTGATATTAGTGACTCTGGTTAATTTGTAGATTAATAAGCCAGGTTTAACATTGGATTTTGAAAAGTGCAGATAATAAGATTCAAATTGTGTATTAATGTAGTCCCTTGAAAAATTAAAATTTTGTCTATGTAATAAATCACCAGTACTGCATATATCTAGACCCTGTCTATAAGGAATCAAATTAATTTTATCAGACCAATCCAATATCATCCAAAGCAAAGTGGATACTATCTATTCTTCACTATAGGGTTTTCCTGAAAGCTATTGAAGGGTCTGGTACTCACTTTATTGGGAGAACATTCAGGCTTGTTAATTGGGGTTAAATAAGCACATTATTTTTTAAACAAATTTCTAGCTATCTAAAGTCTTTATTTGAAATTTGAATTGTTATTTTCCCTGTACATCTAGCATTCTTGTTTATAAAAATAATCTCTTTCAGAAAAAAGAAGTTGCAGCTTTTAAGGATGCATCTTCACAACGGATAAAAGCATATCAAGCTGAAATAGACAATATTAATTCTTTACTTCCTTTCGATCAAATGACGTTAGAAGAATTATCAGAATCTTGTCCTGAAGCAGCTCTGGAACCATTGACCAACCCAACATTCTGGCCCCACAATCCTGAAGAGCAACTTGGTTATAAATCAGATGATGCTCCAAAAGAGTCATCCCATTAGTTGTTTATAATAATTTATTTCCTTATGGATACATGAACTTGTAGTCAGCTCTACATAATTGAAGTGTATTATTGTAAGTAAACCTACATTAATGAACAATAAAGCTTCTCTTCTATTGAACTTTTTTTTTTTAAATAATAATCATAAAGAAACCTTAAGAATTAAATGTAATGCTTATTAAGTAATATATTAGTAATTAAATCTTTGACCTACATGTTATAACTTTTCTTAATAAGAATCCATAAGTGTTAAGAATGAGCATTGTTAACCAAATTATTTCCAAGAAGGTTTATGTTATTCTAATTAACATTGAGGTATACTAGATTATTGTTTCCAAAATCTCGCTTAATTCTGTAACAATCTAGATGTTACTATTTATATGAAAATATATCCAAGTTAAGAAAGAAAATGTACTTAAGCTTAAGTATTTTTTTTTCCTGTTGGCATGACCTTGGAGACCTTTGGCTGCGTGATGTTATCCCAAAGGACCACAACACAATTCACAATAAAAGTATTCGGGGTAGGGTCATTAGTTCTATGCCTGGGCTGTGAGTTACCTCCAGCAGTCTGATGGGTCTACCAAACCTGGGGGGAGGGAGAGGGAAAGTGTAGTCACCCATCCAAGTGCTGACTACACTTGACCTTGCTTAACTTGATTATCTATTATTAGCGTCATCTGGCCCCTAAGTTAAATTTTTATAACTTTCATCAGTTAAGTGAACCATTGTCAGATAGCTTAATAAACCATTATAAACTTACTTAAATAATTGAATAAATTATAAGTTTTGCTAAAATTGCCTGTTGTGTTGGTCAAATAAGAAAATTAGAGATTTTCCAATACTTTAAAATAAAGTACAAGAAAGAAGACTCAGCTAATTAGGCAAGAAGTATTAAAGTTTTAATCCAGATTTGGTGATCAAAAAGAATGTACTAATCAACAACTATTCACTCTAAAGTAAAGTTGAGAGAAGAAACATAGATCTGCATATGAAGAAAATTGTACAATCTGCCAGTAATATTATTAAAGGTAAAAGAATGTAACAATTTTCCACTCACGATTTTATTTAATTCAATAAATTTTAACTGACTAAAATGTTGAAGACTTTTAAGTCTAAAAGGATCTTTAAATCAACTGAAGGGAGCTGAGCAACATGTTTGATCTAAACTAATTGTTTAGAAACATATTTATTTTTTTTTATGAGTTTAACTTATGTGTATATATATTTACGTACACTAAAATATTTCTGAACACTATTTTCTACAAAAATATCCGTAAAATAGAACATTATTCTGATAATATACTTTAATAACAAAGCCGCATTATTTATCTGTACAATGATTCATTGTATACTAAATGCTACCTGCTGACTACACCCTAGCACCAACTTCCAGCCTATCAATCCCACCTCAAACCTGGTGGACCAGCATAAGCAATTTGTCCAACAGAGTATATTACATTTTTTTATTATTATTATACAAGTGGCTATTACATAGTTTTTTTATTATAGAAGTGGCTATTCTTGTACCTCATGTATGAAATATTAATTAAATCTTAATTTATTAAACAATTTAATTTTGAAATTGTTTTGCCATTATATTAGTTCTTCACATTACTCTGGTATTTTTAAGGAGAATTATTAGCATAATAGCAATTATTTCCTGTTATGTAAACACTATGGCAATGTTTTATGAAACTTATCTCTTACAGTACAGTTAGTGAAACTGCAATAATGTTTTTGTACCGTAACTCCAGTCATTCCAGGTTTATAATATTGTTGCTTGAACTGCTTGCTATTAATCTTGATATTCGATGTTATGAAACAAATTAGATTTAAAAGTGAAGAACCCTGCATGCATGCACGGAATGCAAGAAGTGCATTACTAAAATTATGATATACATATATATATATATATAATGTGTTCTCACTTAAAATGATCAGAGACATAAGACCCTTAATATAATACTGGCCTATACTTTATGCTAAGCTCTGGTTTGACTAAGTTAATTGTATAATTTGTGTTTAATAACACATTTCATATCTTTTTGAAATATGGCAGGACATTAAACTTAAATATACCAAACTCAGCTGGACTAAAGTATTATTATTGTTTACTTGATGACAATATAGATATCATACAATATTATCTCTGGTCAACTGGATATATATAGTACTCTCTGTAAAGAACTAGCTGTTTTGTTTTTAACATGTTCTTTTGATTCAGATGGCGGTGTACTAATCATTCATTAAACCCTGTAGAATTGGTTTTATTTATTCCTTTATTTAAATTATTATTAAGAAAACAAAGTTAATGTTTTAAGGTAATTTCTGAGGCTCTGAATAACCAACAGGGCCAGCCCACTTTATTGACTTGTTCCTCTAATACATGTAACACTGCTTTAAGATTAACAAAAATCAGTGAGATTCTGATCTGTGTACTTTTGTTTAAAAAACAAGCTTTACTAATTATTTTTCATACTATAATTATATATATATATATTTCATAAATCATATATAATTCATAATATGTTTTCTTTTAACAAGTAACATTTATTATGATTATTTTCATAAAAGTGTTTGTCCTCAAATTATTTAGATGTCATATCCTTGCTATAGCAAGATTAGCATCATGGCAGATTTTCTTTGCTTAGATCCAAGTTTCAGGGAGGGTCCTCAGTGAATCCTGATCTACAATCATTATTTACTAGGTTCTCCCCTGCAGAGATGACGTTTATAACAAGCAAAAATAACTATTTTTAGCTGTGAATAATTATTTTAAAAAATAAATAACTTAATCTAAATGAAAATAAGTTCAAATAAACTATCACATACTTCAAATTTTATTTTAATTATTTTTTTTTTAAATTACACATCTACTTTTTAAACATCTTTTGATTATTTTTAGTGGTTTCTAAATTATTTGCATATTTTTATTTATTTTAACTAGTTTTACAAGAGACTAGGTTTCAATTATTTTATCAACACAATCGAAATCTGTAATCAATTACTTAGAATGAGTTCTTCACAAACCCTTCTCCTTAAAAGTATAGTCATCACAAAAATATAGAACAATTTAGAGTGCATAAAACAACAGGGTACATGAAAAAAAAATAATTTAAATAAAATTCAACTTTATGAGTGATATAATTTATATAAAAGGGTGAAAGTCAGAGAAGAATAGTCTACAGTTAATTCAATTAATGGCTTTTGTGAAATCTCAAATTATTTTTCTTATTTACAATTTTTTTTTCAGACTACGATATGTTACTGTATCCAAATAAAAATTAAAAGTAAAAAAAAGTGAATTAATAAAAAGCTATTATTATAAAGTAAATAGCAGTGAATGAGAAAACTAAGAATGAAACTACAATTTGTGGAACAGTTACAGCTTGTAATGAGAAAAAAAATTATGTTCATTCAAATACTTACCTATCATGATATAAAAACAAAATAAAATTTAAAATTAGGGAAAATAACTTATTAAAATAAATCTTTGTCACAATATTTTAATTTCTTCCTAGTTTAATAAATAAAAAAAAAAAAACTAAAGAAAACATAATAGTATCTCATTTGCTAAAATTATAAAATCACAATAAACTTGTTAAATTATTCAGTGCAATACATCCAGTAGAATCACAAATATTTATACACATATATAAATATGTATAATTATATAAAAAGAAATCATATATATATAATCGAATGAAAGTTAAGCTTTTATGGAATGAAATTATTTTATCATTTCGGAAGTGGTGGTTGCTGTTGATAGGTTTGCTGCTGAGCCTGCTGTTGCTGATAACCGTTCATTTGATGTTGGTACATTTGCTGATACATCAAGTAGTTTTGTTGCTGATACATGTGCTGAGGGTACTGCATCATGTTGGTAGTCTGCTTGAAAAAAAGAAATTAATTAAAATTACTTGGTAAAAGATCGTAATAAAAATATTGGCTAACGCCTAATTGTAGAAAACAAAGTTTTATGCAAAAAACCTAGCAACATGAGGTATAAAGTGTTAAAACATGTCATGAAACAGATTGAATTTGCAATTATTTTCATTGTAAAGGGTATCCAAAAATTAACACAAGATTTAAACTAAATAAAAACAGTAGTTTTTTTCTATAACTTGTTACTTTTTTTATTGAAGCATTAAGTGTAAACGATAAGGTCATGTATAAAATAACACAGGACAAACAGTATGCACGGCTTTGGTGGTAAATACGCACTTCTATCAAAATACCCCATGACCATTTTAAAAAAATTACCGCTTTAAAAAGTTTATCAAGAAATGTACCTACTTTAAATCAATTTGATTTTACCTGTAAGCAATACTTTCCTGTGAAGTATTGAATAAGCTTGTTTTAAACCTGTTAAAAGTGTAATAAAACCATTGTTCATCAGCAGAATAAGAAAGATTTGTTTTCTAACAAAATACTTGTAATATAAAAAACTAAGGAAAAAAAAATACAACCACTGAGTAGAGCATGGTGTTGGTTTGTAAAATTAAGCAGTAGAAATACACCCTTGTAATAGAAGAAGGGATGGATCAGGTGATAGTGATAAGGTTCTAGAGGAAACCATTGGGTCAAATCCACCCTAGAAGGTACTCTGGTTATTTATTCCTAGAGAGTGGATTGTCGAACAACACTGTTAGTCACCATCTTCATGCCATGGGAAAGGTGAAAAAGAATACTTCGAATATCTAGTTTCTCATTTTGCCACAGCAATCTGCTGAGAGAATAGAAGTTTGTAAAAGTCTAAAAGGTCTGCCACACACAACATACGAGTCTCCAAATGTTGCTCTACCTGATTATCACTAATTTCGTTCAATAATCTACTTTCTTCAAGAGAAATAATTAATAATTTTGCAAAGGTTAGAATTGTAGTGCTTGAGTTTATTAAGAGCCAAGGAAAGTACAAAAAATGGATCAATGAACTAGCTGAAAGAAGGTTGACAACAGTAGATAAAATGGAGTATATTTTTAAAATTAAATTATGTAAATAAACGAATAAAGATTTTGTTAAAAAAGGTGTAATTTTTTTTTTTATAAACCCCATTATTTTTGTAAATAAAACCAAAACTTTTTTCATGGAAGCACATTCAAAAAGGAAAACATTTTTTTAATAAAATCACCAAGAAATAAACAAAATAAAACATACAAACTACCTAAATATGCTGAATATAAATTTGGTTTCAGAAAAAACATTAATGAAACTGCTTATATCAAGGAGTATAATTGATATGAATGAATATCCAATAAACACGATGTAATGTTATGAGCTAAATACAGAAAAGTTTCATGCCATAACAAAAAACTAAATGATATTTCAACTAAAATAATATCTTGTGGCAATTTTAGATAAAGCCTAGGAGTAAAAGTCGAAGCCAAGTCAGACTGCCTTCTGGATAATTTGATTAAAATTTAGAAATACCGAAGCCAAAAAATAAAATTAAATAACCCACCACTTGCAGTGGCCAGGGAGCAATGTTTTGAAATGAAAAGCTTAAGAAGTTTCCATTGCTTCAAATAATGACAAGAAGGATATATAGAGAAATCTAAATAAAATTTTATTACTGTTGATAAATAAAAGCAAATTTTACTTAAGTTTGAAAAACAAGAAAACGCTATAAAACAAAATAATCATAAAAAAAAAAAAAAGATTGAAGTTAGCTTAAAAAAAGCTATTAACAAGCTCTATGTAATATGAGATATTAGAGCCTCAGCTGTATCTTAAAATAATTAGCAAGAAAGATGAAGTATATCCTAATATATCTTTTTAGTTACTCACATATTTCTGATCCTTTCTCTGAAGCGAAATAGAAAAATAGAGAAATTATAAAGCACATAAATAAAGGAAAGGTTATAAAAACAAAAAACAACTAAATACTGATCAAAAATATTTTTTTAAATACATAAAACAGCAATTCTATTTGGTATAACTTAAGACTTGGCCTATTATAGCAGGAGACAGAGAATAGTCAATGAAAGAGAGACGACGGAGGGAGGAAGAGGGGACATGTTTGGCTCCTGATTGGTTCTCCATTCTTGTAGCTCCACTCATTACTCTCACCCTCACATCATATTAAGCCAAATTTTAAGTCACACTAAAGATTATAAGCCATTTATAGAATTACAACACAAGAAGTAGGTTTATATTAATATTAAGACTTTTAGCACAGTTAATAAGGATTTTTAAAAATAGTATTTTAGAACTAAGGAAAGCAAGTAAGTATAAAAATAATAGGAATTGATAATCCTAAGAATTATTTAGAAATAGAAATTAAATATGAACATAACTTCAAATTTAGAGTAGCAGATAATTATTTATTCCGATACATTAACAGTGGATTGACCTGGGAGTTGGGAGACCCCCTTGTATTGGGTACCATTTAATTGGGAGGTAACCTGATGGTTGATTGAGTGTGATTCTTACTAGATTATATCCTTGCACAACCATAAAAATAGAAGATTATTTATTCTTCTGATAAAGAGAACTATCAAAAATTAAAAAATATTCATAATAAAATTAAATTACCTGTTGAGGTGCTTGATAAGCCTGAGTAACTTGAGGGGCAGCTGTATGATAGTTGGGAGGGGGTTTGCTATAATTTGGTGGAGGTTGGCTGAAGTTGGCAGGCATTTGAGCTGACTTTGTTGAAACTACATTCGTAGTAGCACTCATAAGAGGGGGTGGTGGCGGAGCTGCAGCACTTGATGTATTATCAGAAAATCTAGATCTGTAAAAAATATGATAATATCAGCATCATGAAACATGAGATTTTATATTTTTTAGAGAATAAAAATAACCTTTTTTCTGGCACAGGATTTTCTGAAGCCCAGTCAGATCTTCGATCACTTCGCCTTTCATATCCAAGACTGTTGCCATCTGCCTGCCTGGTTTCATAACCTCCGGCAGTTCCTCCACCTAAAATTTTTATTATAAAAAATTGTTTTTAAGTAGATATAATTTTAAATATATATTGATTAAATTAGTCATAAATAAACCTACTTATTCCATTTTAATAAGTAAAATGATAAAAACGGGCAGTTATAAATCCAATTGAACATGCACAGTGTTTCAAACATTGAAGTCCAGAGAATTGGAAGATTTTCAAGAAAAATATATACTAAAAGAATTTCCAAGAGTTGTTAAACCTTTAGGGAGCTGATTTATCAGCATGAGCATGACGATCCCTGTGGCCTATGCACCGATTTATCAGCACGTCTAGTCTAGCAATTGAGACCTGTACACCAATCTATCAGATCTATACCTAGTATTATCTTATCAAGGATCTTGGTTTCTATCTCAGCCACATTCATACAAATTATCTTTATTTTTTTTCCTTTATTCCAAAAGATCGTTTAGTATAGGACAGCAGTTCTCAAACTGGGTGCTGCAAGCAAATGCCAGTTTCTCAAAATATTAAAAAAAGAAAAATAATGAAATAAACGATGATGGCAAACAAGCATTGGCCTTGAAAAACCTACATCATCAAAATGCAGGTTCCCGACATAATCCCATTTTGTTTTTCAACTTCAAACAATTGTAAGATATTTTTGTTTGTCGCTCTTAACTTTCAGTAGTTTATAACCTGGTCAATTGACGAAAGTTCACAGGTTAAGATTTGCTGCAGTAAATTAATTTTTATTTTGTATGGTAGTGACCTTTTAGTTTGAATAATTTAAGCTCTGATGATATCATTAAAACTGAAACTAGTCAGGTCAATACAAAAATTATTTTATTTGTACCCAGTTAATCAGGGCTTTACTGTGCCATAACCTTTATAACTAAGTTAGAAAATTATCTTGAAATTTTCACTACTATATATTAAAATACTAGGAGCATGAGCTGTTTGCCCTTAGTCACAGTCTAATATACTTTAGAATTGTCCTATAAGGACTATGTCCCTCAAAAGTAACTTGCTTATTATTAGATATACTTCTCTATGTACTAATCATCATAATCTTTGTTTTTTTAATGTTTCCCCCCTTTTTTTATATTAATTTACAATTTTCACTGCTTAAACATGAAACCTCAAGGTTGACAACCACTGACAGCTCAAAAAATAACAGAAACTTTACCTAGTTATTAAATAAACATTCCACCTAAATACGCGTCATATAAATATGAGTATTCTAATTTCTAATCAGTGCATATTAATTTAATAATTTTCAAATTGTGATACCTTATAATCAAATTAAAACAAGAATATAATAATATTGAACTTACTAGAGAGCCTGTCTTGGCCATAGGTTCCCCTGGAAGACGGAGCTGGTCCTGAGCCGTAACCACTCCTGTTACTGGTTCCCCTTCCAGCAGAACCTCCAGGAGCACCCCTACCACCCCTGTCAAGCCCACCGCCTCCCCTTCCTCCTCCTCTTGGAGGAGCTCCACTCCCATTCCCACCACTACTCATCCCTCTACCACCTCTTCCTCCTGCTCCACTACTTCCACCTCTACCTCCTATTCTAGAGTTACTTGAATCCCTTCCTCTTCCAAATCCTTCATCATCATCTCCAAATCCTCCTCTTCCACCTTCACCTCCAAATCCTCCTCTACTCTCCCCGCCAAATCCTCTCCTACCATTTTCTGTGGCAAATCCACCTCGATTGTTATCACTACCAAATCCTCTACCACCACCAGAATTTCCAAATCCCCTACCATTATCACTACCAAATGCAACACCACCTTCTGTGTAGTTTCCACCTCTTGGACCATTTCTCTCACTGAAGGTTTCATCTCCCATTAGACCTGGTGGTTTCATTCTAAAACCACCTCCTCTACCACCGGCATCATTGGCAAAGCCACTATTCCTTTGAGGCTCTCTTTCTCCAAAGCCACCTCCACTGTTGCCTAAACCACTTCGGCCACCACTATCGAATCCTCCACCAGAACCCATTCTATTTCCAAAACCACCCCCTCGCCCAGATGGTGGAGCTGAATCTCTTCCCCATCGGTCACTACTTCCTCCACCTCGCCTCTCTGAGCTACGATCCCCTCTACCACCACCACTTCGATCACTCCCCCTCCTTTCTGATCCACTTGGTCCTCTTCTTTCAGGTCGTCCCCTCCTTTCACTACCTCCTCTACCACCACCCCTTCCTCTTCCACCTTTGCTGCCCCTTTCTTTACCAGCAAATCTTGTGCTTCTGGCTGAAAATATAAATATGCCAAGTTAGTTATTAATTGGTCATAAATTAGTATCTATAACTGCAAAAAGTAATATTTATTGAAAATTGAAGGGATAATGAAAAATTCAAATAAAGAAGATACAATGTCACTTAAGCTGTGCCTAGTTAAGATTGAAAAAAAAATCAAGAACACTGTTCTTGTATTATATAATACTTATAAAACTATTTTTAAAGGATATAAATATTTTTTGGTCTTACAAGGTTATCAATATCTGTAACTAAAAACTTCATTTTTCTAGAGAAAACAAATCAATAAAAAACAAAGCACAATGAATTTTCATAAGGAGACCAGGGTGTTGATATCAATACTATTCAAGGTTGATACTCCTAAGAGAAATTTAATACCAGACTGTTTATCAGAAATGATACTAAGTATCAGTATAATATTCATAATTAAATGTTACCTTCAAAATTGAATAAAATATTTTATCTAATATGAATAAAATTGATAATGAAATGTAATCCATAAAATAAATTAAGAAATATTATATTAAAAAACTAATCATGATATTTATGTGATAGATACCAACCAATAAAACTGAATAAATGTATTGATCTAATGGGAAAATCAATGATACCTGAAAATTTATAAAAATATCACTCATAATATACATTTGGATAGTCAATATGCTTGTTGATTATAAAATTGTTCAAGACTGCTGAACCATCAAAATTCCTTTATACTATTTATTGAAATGCAAATGGTCCTATAGTAAAAAAATTAAATTATCCTCTATTTAATGACAGTATTTAAAATTATTGGCAACTTATTTATCATTCAAAGCAACCTGTTAAATACAAAAAATTATATATATAATGAAATTAAAATATATTTTAATCAATCTACAGTAAAATAAAAACTTAATTACGTTTTCCAAAAACTCCACACTTGGCCATTTCACAAAGCTCTAGAAGACGAGGGTTTAAAGTTTGCTTGGCTTCTTGTAAAACTGAAATAAGATCTTTAGCTTGCCGAGCATTTCCAGTTGTAAAAAATGTATATGATGTTCCCGTTCTCTGAGATCTTCCAGTACGTCCTATTCGATGGACATAATCCTCCGACGAAGAAGGATAGTCATAATTGACAACAAATTTTACATCTTCAACATCTGTTTGCAAAAGAAATATCAGCTTAGTAAAAATTAAATAAAAATAGTAACTATTAAGTAGGAAACAATGGGTCACCTTTCACTAACGTTTTCCAAAAACAAAAAAAACTTCAATTTTTTAAAAATGAATCAATAATTTACTTAGAGTAAATATTTCTGGCACATATATAATCCAATAATTACAATGATGGTTAATAATGTCGCAGGAAAGAATCTAATATCACAGTTTTTTAAAATTCAAATTGTAGTCCAGTCCAGACCTCTTTTTTTTTTTGGTACCCCTCTGACGAAATAAGTAATTGAATACATACATATGGGTAGGTATATGTATATCTGGTAATTTGTAATTCCTTTGATTGCCTTGTGGCATTTTAAGGTGAAGTGCAGGGTCCAGGTGGTGTTGTAGTGGCTTATGCCAGTTGAATTATTGGAACGGGGAGGGGCCGTTTCGCTGGTAGTCTAGACCTCAAATTAGAGATGGTCTTATCTTACCTTTGAAACATTTATTTTAAACGGGAAGAAGAGACATAGTTAAAAAAATTAGTTAAATTAAGGCAACATTAAAAAAGTGGCAAAAATTGGAAATTGTACTTTTACCTGCAATGTTTTGGAATTCTTTTGGAGAGGAAAATTTGCTCAACTATGTTTTATAGAATGCTGATTACAAATTTCAACATTAAAACCTCCAATTTTTCCGATTGATATAAAAAAAATTCAAGAAGCTTAAAAAACTAATTTTTTTTTTCGGTTTATCTCCAATAGTGTGAAAACCATTAGTTTTATAGGAACACCAAATGGATCATAAAATAAATTAATAACTCTTGATATTCCCAATAAGAGAGTGAAAGTACTTAAAATCAGCTATTGGAACAAACGAGTACAGAAGAAAATTTCAAAACAATAAGCTAATTGAGTTTATTTCAACTAACTCAACAGAGCGTGAAAAAAAAAAAAAATTAGTTTTAAATTTATAAGCCTTTTGACTCTTAATGATGAATAAGAGAAGCAGTAGGTTGTCAAAATAAAACATCCCATAGCTGCCATTTCTTTTATATTTGTATCATAAATCGTTGGAAGCAGTATAAATAGTCAACAAAAAGATGTGTAATGTAGTCGACACTGACAATCATTCATTATTTGTTTAAGCAGTTATCTTAAACCTACATAACTAGTAAAGAATAAGATGATATCATACTTTATCTAAATACTTGAGAAAATACAGAAGGGAATTGGGTAACTACACAGTCAAGTGTATAATATATAACGGTTCTTATCAAATTTTAAACCAAAGGATCTATCACTAAATTACAGGGCTAGTTGGATAAATATTCAGTAAACCCAAATACTAAAGTTGATTTAGGGACTGGCCTATTATTATTGTTTTTAAGACCAATTAGAACAAATAATTATTGGAATATATGTACCCTATTATCAGGAAAATTTTAGTATAAAACTAAAAAATATACATTAAAAATTGATGAAATCGCAATATAAAAACTTAGTCTTTTCACTATCTAGTCTAAACTTCACTTGCAATTTAGAATAATTATAATAAAACAGGATCATATTAGGTAAAGAGTAACTAAATGTTAATTCTCTCCTCTTTCAAATGTTGAGGATACACTTTAGGACAAAAATTACAAACAAAAAAATGATTTGTATATGGTCACTTAAGGTATTTTTTAATAACAAAACTAGAAGCTTAAGATTTACTTGGATAAATAAACATTGCCAATAGAATATTTACAATAACTAAATAAGTCAAGGGATCCTGAGAAGGTAAAAGGCAGGTAAAAATTGCAACAATGAAATGAGGATCTTGGGTTAATCGCAATAAACTGCTACAGTGTTCACAAAGTTAAATTGAACAAATCAAATGAAATTATTACCATTGACATAACTGAATAAAAATAACTCATAGGAACTGTTCAAATCAGCTTTACTTACTGTAGAAGGGTATACTGCTGGTAAGAGCATAATATGGTTGTGGTTGACTCTTCACCAGCCATTCTTAATACATTCATAAGAATCCGAATATTCTTTCAGATCTACTTTATACATCAATAGACATTTAGTTGGATAATGGAGTATCTGCATCTTCTTATGATCTTTTACGCGGCCATGTTATCATGACAAAAGTGAAGGTAGAAAGAACAAAAATACAACTGAAGTATTGACAAGAATAGTCATATTAATAATAGTACTTGCTATGAGTACAAATTCAATAGCTGGAAAAGAAGCAATGCTTAATCAAACACCACTCCATACTGAGGTTGAGACACAAGTCATAAATACCATTTATTTCCTGGTGAAACAATATTCCAAAGCATATGCCCAGACACAGAAATCGGAAGGAAGCAGGTCAAACCTAAAAAAGTTACAGTATATACCAGTGATAATAAACTTAACAGATGAATAACCTCAATCTGACAAGATTCCTAACATGTAGATTCTGTCAAACAGAGGACACAATCTATCACATCAACTTCTGGTGTGATAAATAAAGTTCACGATGCTTGGTGTGGACTACCCCGATATAGTGCAATTAACAGGAAATCATGTACCAATCTTTCAAGAAATTAAGATAACCTCATGGTTTTGTTCAATGATGGTCTGCCTTGTGCGATTCACATATTCAGGGTTTTACTACTACAATAAGTTATAAGTCTATAAGAAAACCACATCATTCAGACATAGATCTCTAAAATTACAGTAACAACTAGAGGAGAGAGATACTGTAGTCTAATAAAAACAATTATGATTATCTTAGCTTTAAAAGCCGAAATTATCATCAGATTAATAACTACAAGTGAAGATAAGACTAGTTTTTATCATTTATTATGTGTACCTGGTTAATAATCCAGAACTTCCTGGGAGTTTGTGAGCCATTATATTAATTAAAATTTAAAAAATAAAAACTTGTATATAATATAACATAGAAAACATCTAATAAAGACAAATATGAATACAAAACCAGAGGGGGGATTTGATTTTATGTCCAAAATTAGGATTAATTAATTAATAGATAATAACAAAGTAAATTAAATAACAAAAGAAAAAAAAACTAAAATGAAATCAAGAGACCGTGTCTCACCGTTTTTCTTTTGAGGCACCTCAGAGTTTCACTTAAACACATCTCAGAAGGATGGGTGCCTCTGAAAAAAACAGAACGAGCCACTCATTAGATTGACAAAAATAAAAATGATTGATGCCCATCACAATATTGGAATAACTTATATTTTTTTAAATAACCCCTCAAATGATCAGCCTTTCAGCTAATGTTGATTACCTTATATTTGGTATGCAAGTGCTGACTTAACTACCATTCATAAACCCATTTTTATTACAAGTAAAATTTTATTACTCATACACATTCTAGTTGGTCCAATTGTTCATTGGCTTTCACAATAGATTTCATCTTATTAAGGCATATTTATAATTAGGATAAAAATATTACATAGATTAATACATGATAAGTGGACAACTGAGAACATACATAATTGCTACAGGTTTGATGGTCATGTTCCAACAGTTTCATGAATAAACAAAACACACTTAAGTTTGTCTATAAGAGCAATTTAAAAGATATGTTTTTTTTTTCTAATTTCCTCCTGGTACCTCATATATCATCATGGGAAAAATATGTTCTCTTATAACATTCCAGGTAGACAATTAGGTGTAATACTTACTATCAAGATGGTGATAAACCCAGGGTAAAACACATTAGACGTAACTTCTACAATCCATTAGGCTGCAGATAAAGCTTTAAACATTTGACTTGTTAATAATTTTTACTGAACATTTCAACTACTTGATTTCAATTAATAATGAGAACAAGCCACTAATTATAACCAATAAAAAGGATATTAGTCTGGAAACAAATCAAATGTATAAAGCATAAATAAATAAATAATACAAATTAATTTAAACAATGTGACTGCATTTAGCAACTTCACATTCAGTATCAGATAATGATAATCAAGTTAAAAACTAAATACAATTTAGAATCTACAAACTATTTTAATTATTGCAGACAAAATCAGTCAGTGAGTTGCCAACTGAAACTTAATTAGGACCAAGAAAAATTTAAAAAAATTTTTTTTTTTGTACAAAATGTTTTCAGTGTGAAAAATAAAACTAAAAACATCTATAAATGTTATATATTCATAAATAATTTGAATAATGACATAATAAAATTTCCATGATCCATTTGGAAACCAAAAAGCCAGCACATTAGCTCCCAATAAGGCTCATGATACCAAGAGAATGGGCTGAAGAAAGGACACGGGTTGGGCATCATTTTTCCTCTTATTGTTGTCAACCTCCTTGTCTCAACACATATAGAGACTATACATTCCCTCCCACAGCTATCTTACCTTCTTGTGGCTAATTCACTTAGCTCACAGCAACCAATCATTCCTAAAATTTACCAGAAAGTACTGACAGAAGAAACTGAGCACGAAGAAGTCAACTGCTGCTATTTTTTATTTATAGGAAGATTAAAAAATATATTATAATCATTGACTCAAAGTTTAATCACAGGAAAACCTCTTTAATTTCTTTAAAATAATGTATTAATATGGTTTTACATTAAAAAAAAAACACTGTAATACCCATAAAAAAAACAATTGTCACAGCATTCCTTAAATAAATTTTATTTTGAATGTATGCTGAAAAAAAATTTCACAACATATTCCATCTTTCTGTAATGTAATGGTATATTTACTCGCCTGTAAGATGAGAGATAAGGCTTTGTTTCGAATCTTATATACATACAAAGATATAATTAAATCAGCATATCTTTAAGCAATACAATACAATTTTGAATTTTAGATGGTTTTAAAAGTCTCTTTATTTTTATAATTACATGTTCGGAAACATTCCATCATTTTTAAAAAAGTCTGTTAGGATTATTCCCCTATGACTTAACTTGAGGAAAACTAATTTAATGTACTAATTATACAAGCATGGATCCAGCAAAGATGAAAAATAGCACATAACAAATGAAAAATAAATTAATTGGTGGTATACTATTGAGTTATATTTTTAAGGTAAAACAAAGAAAGCAAGAATTTCCACTATTTACATAAACAATAGAATACATTATAAAAGCATAATATTTGTAATATACTAGTAGCAAGACTGACAAGAAAAAAAAAAAAAAAAAAGAACACCTAAATTTTCTAGTTGTATAACTCAATGTGTAATTTGAGCATGCCACCACCATCCTGCTCTCCTCTACACTTTTGTACAAGTGTCAAATTGAACAGGATGATTCTCCTTTCATCTAAGACCATTACAGTAGCCCACCCTGCATTGGTACGATTTTGGTGCCGTGAGTAAGATTCACCAAGCTCTACGATACACTGCTGGGAACAGTGTTCTATAACAGCCATTCTCGAAAGTACCACAAACATTTTTAACTACAAGACAGCATTAACTAATAACCCAGACAATAAAGGTTTTTAGTCACAACAAATAAGGGAAAGATGAACTTTACATACAAGATAGACCCTGAATCAGATGTTGATTTTCCTAATAGTACCCACTGACTATAGAATTGCTGACAATTACAGGTATTGGATAATCGAAGGCCCTAACCAGTATGCATGAAGTAGAAACTATCTCTCCAAACCAAAAATTGCATCAAAGTTCAGAAAAAAACATATATATATACATACATATGTGTGGCAGCAATGGTGGAGTGTTGTACATGTGCTGACTTTGAGAACCCCTTGGCCCTCCCTATCTGTTTGATTTCCTATATAAACAGGTCACACCATTTTAAAGCTTAAAATGTGCTTTACAAGTTTTATTCGGAACGATTCTGTGAATTGCAATGATTTGAAACAACAAATTAGAAAACTAAAATTTTCATTCGTCTTAAAAAAAACATATTTACAAGTTAGTAATTTTATATCTCCTTAAGTATAGAAAACTCAATTAGAAGCAATAAAAAAAAAAGTTTAACTCCCCAGGACTACTATTTGTGAACTTAAGAGTGATATCGTAAAGGCCTGTGGAGAGGGAGGTGGGGGATAATCCTAGGAGTGGAGAATGGCCACTTTAGCATAAATAAAAGTTTTCATTAAGGTAACATCATGTATGAAATCATCCATGGCTAATGTAGAAAAATTCATCCTTCCCTTAATGTTTTATCTTTATTGACAGGGCTATAACCTGAACTTCAGTACAGCTGTACATGCCAGATACTAATACCTACAAGGCTAAAGGAAAGCAGAGGGGGGTCTGTCCCTCGTAAGAGGGCTAGTCAGATGGATTAAACTGCCAAACTTCCAACTTTTTTCATAGGATGATTAGTGCTCACACTACAAAATTCATTATTTTCATTCTACCTTTAGGATATTGTATTGAAAGGTAAGGCGGGACCTTAAGATAGCTGATGTATAAACAGATAATTGATGGAAGATAACGGAAGTATTACCAACCAGTATTATATGTAAACCATTATAACCTTCTTGAGTGATAAACATATTATAAGACACCTAACCTTATTCATTTATAGACAATTTAGAAAAAATAAATCTTTGAACAAAAATAATTAAAATACAAATTTCACCAAAATCACAAAACTGATGCTAACTTTACTCAATTAAACATTTCGGACAATGAAATGCTCCGTTATTATTGTGATGGTAGTCAGACCATAATACAGTATCTTTGCAACTTTAAAGACAGGTTATACTTCTTCTTAAGTATATATTGGGTATAACAAAGTTTACTTCTCCCACTCAGAGCAGAATAGTTTGGTGCTAGGTAATTTGCCCTTTAGCATACAGAGAGTAAATAAGACTATCAAACCAAATAAAAAAAAAAAATAATCTACCAAAAATAAAATAATTAACAATTACAAAATAATAAATAACAGAACAAATTCTGAAATAATCAGATCATTCATCAGCGACCTTCAACCTAACATATGAGCAAAGTTTAATTATGAAAAAACAAAAAAAAAAATTAACTTTGAATAAAATTGAGTTACTAGCAAGAAAAAACCAACAAGAAAAAACTAAACAAAAAATGAATTAGGGACATCATATAGTGTGGAGTATTACTCTCACAATCACACTATCAATTTTGTCAAACTACCATAGGACATATTTTTAAGCCTTTGAAAATGCAGTTATTCTGTACAATTCCCATAAGTCTGCAATGTTCATAGCAATAATGCCTCTTGGTGGTGCTTATGCTAGTGTTCTTGGAAAATAAAAGAAATGTCCCAATGCTGTTACAATGCATTAAGAGCACTCCACACTCTGACATATGATCTGGTTTTAATAAGTTAAGCTTGCTCTAGACAAGATGAAATTGTTTGCTGTATTTCACATTTTTCTTCACTCTTTCCTTAATAAATAAATGTTTCACTAATGCAAGTTGTAACTTACTTTTCAACTTGACAATAGCAAAGACATGATAGACAACTATATCATTAAGCATTCGATTAGTGTTTCTGTTTATTAATTTTTACAAAAAACCCCAATACATTTTCCCTCACAGCAGGAGGATATAATTGGTATCACTCAATCAGTTCTGATAGCATTCCTAAATGTGAGTTTTACAGGGTACTTAGGGGAAAAAAATGTATTGTTTTTTTCTTTATCCCAAAATTATGATTTTCTGGCTAGTGGAATTTTCACCAGCAACCCATCAATTCTAGTTAAAAATAAGAACTACAATTATTTATAACTAAACATATCAATCAACTACTTTTTCAATTCCAATATTTGAAATATTTAAGGTTAGAAGGAATTCTATTACTGTAAAAGATCATCCACAATCTGCAACAGAAAATACTGCTCACCCCCTCTTCTAAGCAGCGACAAATAACAATTTTATTTTCTGATCATTCCATTGAATGGAGCCTGCTGCTATCCATACAAAGTTCCCATTTTTTTTTTAACTGGCTTTTGTTTAGGGATCAGTTGTCCCTTGTTCATTATCCATTCAATTGTCAAATTTTTATATAGAAGTACAATATTGAGAGGAGAACAGTAACGTAGGAATATAACAGACTCAGATTACCTTATAAAACCTCCACCATCCACAATCAAACCTTTCTCTGATGGGGATTAATGACCTAGTATAGCATACTAATCCTTGCCAATGAACACTGATACATTCACATCACCACCAGCTTTATGTTTGCCAGCAGTATTATGTGGACATAACTTAAGACCTTGAGCTCAACGCAAATTATATATGCTTTATAATACATAATTGGATCTGATTATATTATGTATTTGGTTATATTTTATGAATGATCCAACTCGGTGAGTTGAAATTCATGTTAGTTAACAAATCGTTCATATTCATGCAGCTCAATAACTTTCAGAAAATTAATTACTAAAAATAAAGAAATATTAGAAATGACATTATGGCACTAAGAAAGTTTTTCTAAAAAAAAAAAAAAATATCAATTTACTTCCAGGCTATTTTATAAACAGTAGTTTTTCATTTATTCACCAATAATAATTGCCTTCCTATATAAAAAGAGAAATGTCATCTACCTGACTAGGAAATAAAACTTTCATATCATATCACAAAGAAGAAATAGTTATATCAGTTGGTAGATAAAGAAAGAAGTGGAAAATTGAACTATTCTAATGAATTTCTTTAACCATGAATTTGATTAAAGAAATATAGCTCAATATTTCATTATAGATGCTTGAATCCTTAATTAAAGAAAAAGTAGAGTAATTCATCCTGAATATTAAAACAGTTGAAATTTATACAATGAATAAAGAAATTGGGAATTCAAACAAATTGGGGTTGAGTGTTGGGTTTTGAAAATTTTAAATTATCCAAAATTTGGTTTAAAATATGCAATCAAAATATTGGATCACCCTTTAGCACATTACTGTAGAATAAATGAAACATGATGGTACATCATCATCTCTTAATACAGGATGAATGTATACCTGAAATTATATAACCATCACATCAAATTCTCAGGGTTTTATACTATTTTACACTTTATTATAATAAAATATTAAATACAATGGGCCCTCATTATAACGCAGATTCAGATAAAGTACTGGTCTGAATCTGATTAATCTAAGTTAAAATATAAGTTATTTGTTTCTACATAATGAAAAGGTGATTTTAATTGTAAAAATTCATAATTTAAGCCTGGTCAGACTATTTCAATGAAGAGTAGAGCTAGCTGACCCTTCAATAAAAATTGTTTGAGCCTTTTTTTGAGATAATGGAAAAATGTGCAAAATCTAAGATATAAGGTGGTATCTGATAGTCAACTTCAGGGAAAAAGTGTCTGTAACAACCCAGATAAATATTAATCTTAAATATGCTATTTTAGAATGGTACAATCTTTTATTTTTGACCTAGACTAACCCCATACACACAGATCATTTTGCGAGATTTGGTTATTTAGACTCAACAGATCTTGTATTTCAGTTTAAAATTCAGATTAGAAATTTATATAATCACAATATTTTACTCTATATTTCATATATAGGTGAGTGAAAGTAAAAATGTACCTACTATCCAATTTAAAGCAAGTGGGCAGGAGTAGGGAGATCTAATGTTAGTTATACACAAAGAACACAACAACATTTTCATTAATTAAAACACTAAGACAGAATTCAACAAACCTATTTTATTTATGGCCTTCTAATCAGAATTCACAAATAATTTAAAAAATTTTTTTTTTAGTCAACCAGAAAAAGTTTGATAAGACTGATCTCAAAATTAGAAATAAATGAAAAATATCATTGAAAAAGGATAAACAAAACCTAATATTTATATGAAGATCTTTATAGGCAAACATATTATGAAATACATACCCAATACAAGATATCAAATCCAAACTTGCAGCAGTCTTTGAGTGAATAGACTGAGATCAACTCAAAAGAATTGAACGTATACAATTAGCAATAAACCTTTCTGATGATGACGTAACAAATGCTATAGTATCAATAAAACCAACAGATAATGGACATTAAACCCCTACCAGTAACAAGCATATTGCAAAAACTTTCTTATTGGTTCGAATTAGTGTCCATTGAGCCTCTTGAAATGAAAGTTACTTCTATTACATTGACAACCACATGAAGGCAAAACGAAAGGGTTTGAAACAACATAAAGTCCTTTGTTTTTATTTTATTTTAAATTTCATTTCTTATTAAACTTTTAATTTCAAATTATAGTAATTTACTATCTTCACTGGAGCATGGTAACTTCTATTTACAATGAATCACGTTATATCATGGGTCCACTGTATTTGAATATAGGCTACTATTCTAAAAAAATTTTTTTTTTGTTTTTTTATTAAAAAATATATTCTTTGGTTAATTGCACAAAAATTAATCGTTTACTTAAAAGTTTTAAACTAAGCGAGCTATAAATTAGGAATTATTTAGATAATTTTCATGGTTAATTTAATGTAACTCTAACATAACACCAAAGGATAATTGATAAGAAAATTAATTGAGTTGTTTTAATTTACTACCATGTCAATGAAACTAATCGTGTGGAGTCATCAAACAATAAGTTACAACAGAAAAGGACATTTTAAATTTTAAAGCTGATAAAAAAACAAATAACTGTGAATGGATTCTCTAAAAAAACTTTTTTTTTTTTTTTTTTAAAGGACAAATCTAAACTCATTCAAATACATATATCCCTGAAAAAAATAAAATTCCTTTAATGTTCATAACCAATGAAGATATATCAGGTAGCAAAAGCATCAGTAATCATATCACTGAGAAAACCCTATTTGATATTTATGGAGGAAAGAAATCATTGCATAATTTACCAATGTGAAAGAAAAATGAAATTACATCATGCTGTGAGCTTATATGAAGAAGTTCTCTCAGAATTAATAAGGTTTTCCTGTTTGTCGTTCTTCAAACATGGTATAGCCTCTATAGTGTGTCCCCCCTCTCAACTTTAAGTATTTTTTCCAACAATTTCATATTGTTATACATCAGTTCCATACTTACCCAAACCTCGGGCAGCAACATCTGTTGCTACGAGGATGTTAACTCTGCCAGTGCGAAAATCTGTAAAAACAAACATGGTAATAAAGGGAAAAATTCAACAAAATAAAATGTTACCACTAATCATTGTGGGAGCAAAAAAAAAAAATATATAAGTATGTGAAGCAAGATTGTCAATTCCTCATGTTTAAGAGACCTACAAATTTAGTACTTTTTATTCATTTACACTAACTCCATAAAAAAAACTGTCAAATTAATAAAAGTTTTAAGTACTTCTTATTTTAATTTATTGAGCTGTATTGATTATGATATAAGACTAATTATGAACAATTTGACTGCTATTTTTGAACAATTCCAATCAAATGCCTCATTCTAAAATTAGCTATAAAATTATTTTATTTGTAAAATAATATTCTTGAGTTGGCTCCTTTCTACCCTTAAATCCCAACATCTTAGCTGCTTATAGATCATCAACACTTATCCAACTATTACTATTAAAAATATAATAAAAACACACATTCTTTGGATCTTATACTCCCAATATTCTCTCCATTTAAGCCCTAAGACCATTATCGAGGAGACAACCTACAATTTGCATATTAAGAACATACAATTCAACTAACACATGGCACACTAATATTTCTTCTACCATATTTTATAATTGATTTGTCACATTCACTAAAATAGTTTATTACAATTCATGCTAATTGACCACGCCAACAATCTTTAAAACAAAAATATTTATCATAAAAATAAATGAACAATGTCAATTAAGAATTAAAAAAAAAAAAAAAAAACTTGTTCAGTGAAGCTTAAAATTAAATAAGAATAACAAAAGGTTTTAGACAATTAAAAGAAAACGAAAATAACAGGTAAAAAAGAGATGGAAAATAAAGTTTGATTTTACTCATATTCCCATCTCTTGCATGCCTGTATTTTTATGATTCTTTGTTATTTTCATTTTCTTTAATTGTCTAAAACCTTTTGTTATTCTTATCTAATTTTAAGCTTCACTTTACAATTTTTTTTTTTTTAATTCTTAATTGACATTGTTCATTTATTTTTACCCCATTTAAGAGTTTGTATCTTTTTTAGCCCCGATGAAGCCCTGCAACGTGAGACTAAGTGTTGGCTCACAGATAAGTAGCATTACTATTTGAGTTTTTATTTTCTCACCACACCCGGACTATCTTCCTTTTATTATTATATATGGTCAATCAGCGATCTTAAAAAATATTTATCAAATTGATATCATAACAGTTTCCTTTAAAATTTGTATAAAATAGCTATTTACTCATTACTTACAAATAGATATACTTTTAATGCACAAATATTACTTTTATAACACACACAGCGCAAGTAAAGAAGAATCACCTTACAGTCCTTAGTTTATTTTATCATTTATTTTTAATCAATTTAATAAATACTTATTTATTTTTTTTTTACTTTTAAATCAACATTAATTAAAACCCATCATTTTATATATATATATTTGAATAAATCCAAAAATTTATATTTTCTTTTCCATTCTCAAAATTAAACTTAGTTTATTTTGAAAAACATGTTACACTGATGCTGTTCATACTGGTTACTATAGTGCTATATTCTTTTTTATAATATATTGCTTTGTTTCACCTGTATACATTGCTTGACAATTAATGTATGGAATTTAATAAACCAATCCAGACTGACATTAACTTTATCTATCTATTGGGTCTTTTATTTTATTACTTGGTCAGAAACCCAATGAAACTTCTTCTACCGCATAATCTTTTAATGATTTTTTTTATCCTCCCTAATAAACCTTTTATATAATTACAACCATAATACTTTCCATGACCCCATTTTCTATTATCATTTTGCTCAATTGGTAAATAAAATTATAGAAGAAAAATGTGAGGAAATATAAACAACTTAGTATAATAAAGAATAAGAAAAATATTTTTGGCAAGAATAAAAATTTGCTGCAAAAATAGTATCTTTTAAGGATATATAAATTTTTGGTGAAGTATTTTGCCAAATGTTTGGCCTTCCGATGGGTGGAGCACTGTGTTATGTGCAAGTTGAATTATATGTTAATAATATGAAAATTTTAGGTTGTCTCCTTGATAATGGCCAAAGAGCTGAAACTTCAGAGAGGTAATAAAATATGTTTGGAGTATAGGATGAAAAGAATTTGTGTTTACATTATAGTTAACCAACCACTCTCAAACAATTAATGAAAATATATTACATAAGAAACTAAAAAAAATATAGTCATTTACCATTTAAAACCATATCACGGTCCTGTTGTGATTTGTCACCGTGGATTCCACTGGCCTTCCAGCTAAAAAAAAAATACTAATTAACAATGTGAAAATAGGCTCATAAATTTTTAGATAAATAAAAAAAAGTGTAATAAGTTTGAAAAAATAATAACAGAAGATTTGAGAAGGAATGCCAAAGAGAAAAAATCAAGATGTTGGGGAATAAAATCCCTCAATTCCAATAATTTATCTCCAATTCCAAGTATACATGCTCAATCACACAAAAATATTATAAAATAGTGTAACATCTATACAAGATGACACAATTTACAAAACTTTAAATTTAAACATAGTAACCTTTTAGTTTTAAAACTTATTTAATTCGCAGGTAAGTAGTACCTATTAAATGTTTAATTTAATACCATTTTAATTAATTTCATACAAATGGATGTATGTATTACTCAAATATTAAATATACAATTAATCTGTGAACTAAACCAAGCAAAAAATTTTAAATTAAATTAAGCATATCGAGATATTTTGAAAAGGCAAAGAATTAGATTAAATACTATAAAAAATCAAACCATCATTCTAATTACAGCTTATCTCGATCAGTTTTATATGATATTTATATAATTTTTTATAAAATAATTCAACTAGAATTATTTAGATACCTCTAGAATTAATCATTAATTTTTATTTTTTAAAATGGTATAGTTTTTTTTTTCCAGAGTTACAAAAATACAGATTAAGCAATGATATTCAAAATATTTAAATAAATAAAAACATTTCTAAACAGAAACATACCCCCTACGATTTATTGTCCTAACTATTTCATCTACACTTCTTTTTGTTTCAGTGAAAATGATAGTTTTTGATTCTGATTCTCTGCATATATCAGTCAAGAGATCACAAAGCCTGAAAAAAAAAAAATAATAATCATAAATAAATAAAAATAATAAACGGATCCTTACCTCAAGCGTGAGGCAGATCATGTGGGACACAAAGCAATATTTATTTATGTTACATTATAGTTTTTTGAACTGCTTTATCTTTTTATCTGTACACCATTTCTATTAAATAAATAAATAAGTAGAATAATAAATACATAATATATTGAATGGATAATAATTTTATCTTTTTTTTCTCTATAAA
Organism: Halyomorpha halys; assembly: GCF_000696795.3. Taxonomy (NCBI): domain Eukaryota; kingdom Metazoa; phylum Arthropoda; class Insecta; order Hemiptera; family Pentatomidae; genus Halyomorpha; species Halyomorpha halys. The sequence continues at coordinate 102,670 of NW_027111574.1, forward strand.
AAATGAACAAATAATGTTAGATCCTGACAGACCCACTTGTCGCCAGAAAACAGCAATAAAACTGATTTAGGAATTAATACAGCTAGCTGCTAGCACATATGACTATAAGCTACCATCAAGAGAGGAAGTGGTGGGAAGGGCTCTAGCATCTCCCTCCCTTTCAGCTAGAATTGTCCGAAACTATGTTTAGTGCTGTCCTTGTTTCCTATGATCGTTCTGGGCTCTGCCACCTTTAAGGATTTTTATTTTTGCTTCTTAAATTTTTTTTTAATAATCAAATTTATTTTTGGAAGTATGTACATTTATTTACTTATGTATTTTTATATTTCTAATACACTTCTAATAGCATTTTTTAAAAGGTTTTTGGATATTTAAAAAATATATTTTTTTTGGATTATTTCACGTTGTCTAAATGTTTTATACAAAATTTGACAACATATGACTTTCTAGAATCTTTATTCAGTAATTCAGTAAAAAAAAAAAACACGAAACATCCATGAAACAGCTGATAGCATACATAGACTTAGTGGCATATGCCGGTGACGACAATATTCACCATGGTTAAAATACCGGTATTCAAACTTTATTTGGATAAATATTACATTTCATACATAATAATATGCTTATTTAAATTAAAAGAAATAGAATAACTTAAAAATTGGGTTTTTAGGTGGTTTTACCAGGAAGCTTCCACAGTCAAGGTGTTGACAGAAATAATATGAATGACTTCGCCAATTGCACGAGTTCTCATACTTAAACCACTCAACAACGTCATATAATTTTTGTGTCATGGAAACAAATCAGTTCTGTATACTTTACCATCTGTCAGTGATAAATTAAATTAGTTTATTGGCGTGCATGTGTTTTCTCTAATAAAAGTGGACTTCCGAAATGAAAAAAATACTTGTTTTTATAAAAAGGATTAACACAAAATCCAATGGGCAAAAGAATAATAAATATAATTTGTACGATAACCATGTAGCTTTTTCCCCTAAAATTCGAACAACAATAAATAAAAAATATCCCTAGTTAATATGAACATCAATCAATTACAATCGGATTGAAGTAGCATTATAATACTCACTTGTCAGGCTTTTCATATTCATCACAGATATCAACATATTGTTGGATATTGTGATTAGCCGACAACTCTAATGATCCAATATTTAGCTGGATATAATTGTGAAGAAATTCTTCAGCTAAATTACGAACTTCTTTCGGCCAAGTAGCAGACCACATCAATACTTGTCGATCAGGCTATCAAACAGAAATTCAAATTACTAGATTAGAAATTCAATCCAATAAAAATTAATTAAAACATAAAGTATTGATTAAATAAATATACTTACACGTATTTGTTCTATTATTTTCCTAATTTGAGGTTCAAAACCCATGTCCAACATTCTATCAGCTTCGTCTAATACTAAATATGTACATCTTTTTAAATTTGTTGTGTTTTTTTCAAGAAAATCTATAAGCCTTCCAGGAGTCGCAATGACAATTTCAACACCTCTTTCCAAGTCTCTAGCCTTAAAAAGGAAAATAAAAATTATGAACATGAATCAAAGAATTACTAATTTCGATGAAAGGAATATGGTCCGGGTGCGGTCAAGAAAAACTCAAATAGTAGAAATATACTAATTTAATGAGCCAACGTTTCGCCCCACGTTGCAGGGCTTCTTCAGGGCTAAAAAAGATACAAACACATAGTTACAAAAGGAAAACAAAAATATGAACATCAATCAATTACAATCGGATTGAAGTAGCATTATAATACTCACTTGTCAGGCTTTTCATATTCATCACAGATATCAACATATTGTTGGATATTGTGATTAGCCGACAACTCTAATGATCCAATATTTAGCTGGATATAATTGTGAAGAAATTCTTCAGCTAAATTACGAACTTCTTTCGGCCAAGTAGCAGACCACATCAATACTTGTTTTGTTTTCCTTTTGTAACTATGTGTTTGTATCTTTTTTAGCCCTGAAGAAGCCCTGCAACGTGGGGCGAAACGTTGGCTCATTAAATTAGTATATTTCTACTATTTGAGTTTTTCTTGACCGCACCCGGACCATATTCCTTTCATCTTCACACACGGTCAATCAATAATCTTCCAATTACTAATTTCCTACCTACATAAACAAATTAAACTATAAAATTTGATAAATTATACCCAAAGAAAAAAAAGATGTATAATTTATTCTTATGGCCATTTGTATTTGTTTTTTTCCCCTTTCAGCCTTTTTGAAAGGCGCAGTTAAATGTTTTAATTGTAAGCCTCAATTAATTATAAAAGGGGATAATTGCACAAGTACAGTAGGTACCAGTCATCCTGGGAAATAGTAAGTGATTTGACAACTATTTTGTATAGCCAATGTCACTGCTGCCAAGAGCAGGTAGAAGTGGTAAATGTACGTCAACATCTATATGTTAAGACAGTCTGGTGGAACCGGGCAGCGTAGTAGTCAGGCAACAAAAATCCACTAAAGGCCATTAAAGTTCAAAGCACCCTCAACAACAAAGGCTATATTTTCCCAGAGTAAAGTTCCAAGCTACTTCCTCCAAAGAACATTAAATCAAATCACAAAACTGAAAGGAGATTCAAAATGGTAGAGGGATAATTAATATGTTTTAGATGCAGAAAAAGAGAAATGAAACTAAGGAAATGAGGAGGAATCGATAACAGTCATAGGTAGGGTAGGTTTCCAGGAATAGCTTGACTTCATAGGTAGGAAGTTCAAGATTACAGATCAGAAGTAGAGAACCAGCTGAACTAAACTGATATTGAAGATAGGCAAAAAAATGACATCAGGCAGAGCAGTTGAAGACATTGCTGTGGCAATGTTTCTACGGTTGGAAGAATCAAAGACCACAACCAGACGTACGCTATCTAGCACCCCAAATAAGTCATAACTAATACTACACTGTAATTCTGAGCGGTAAAAAAGAACTTAATACAGTTAGTCAAATATCTCCATTATTCTCATATTCTCTAAATTAATTATAACCACTATAATTATACCAGTATTTTATAATTAAGTTCTCTCTTAAATTCAAATATGCTTCCTATAAATATTCGTAGTAAACCTTAAGTTTTTTTAGATCTGAAAATTAATTAGACAAATCAAATGGTGTATGCACTGTTCTATCTAGCATACCATAGCAGGGGGTCTGCTATTGATACATTAGTTATTGATTTAGATAAAAAAAAATAATACATTTTTCAGTTGGTCTATTCTCATAAGGAACTGATAGAAATATACAATATCTAATTAAGTATATTAAAGAAATTAATGTGGTTCCTTTCCTTGTGCCCTCACTTCCCTTAGAAAAAGGGTTGACCAGAAACGTAGCATGATTAATAAAATAAATGAAATTATAATAGCAAGACAAGAAAATTAAATTGTTACAAACCTGCCCTCCTTTAGGTGCACCACCAAAAATACATGTATTTCGAACTGAAGTATGCGATCCAAAGTCATTGGCAACTTGTTGAATTTGCTGTGCCAGCTCACGAGTAGGAGCTAAAATGAGAGCGATAGGACCATCCCTTGGTCTCAACCTTGGTTGATTGTTTATATGAACTATAGCTGGAAGAATGTACTAGAAAAAATTGTACAATAAAATTAATATTGAATAATAAATATTTAAGATAAGTTAAAATTTACTGAACTTACTGCTAAAGTTTTACCAGAACCAGTCTGAGCAATTCCAACCATATCCCTCCCACTTAATGCTATAGGCCAACCTTGGGCCTGAATTGGTGTAGGTTCATCATATCCTTGCTTCCTTGAAAAAAAAAAAAAAAAAAAAATGAGCTTAATAAACCTGAATGAGTAAATACAACAAAGACAGGTAAAGATAAAATAAAAAACATACATGTAAAGATTTGGGTATTTAAAAGTGATTCAGTGTACCAATGTTTAATTAATTAAATGTATAGTTAATGAGAAACTTAAGAGGCATAGCCACAGCAAATATGAACTAGTTGTCCTACTGGGAGCATTTGTTATGGCCTAGTTTCCATTAACAACAATATTTTGCTAATCATATGTGTACAGCTAAGCACACCATTAAATTAGAATAGGTGAAATACTTCTTTGAATAGTATAAGTTTGAACTAGTTGCAACAAAAGTTCTTTCCTACAGCTGAGGAGTATAATTTGAACTATCCTTAACTTCTATCTTTCACTGTAATTAATACTTTACCAAGAAGCAACCTTAATTATTAGTTTCCAATACCTGAATCTCATCCCCCTATAAAACAAGCATAAGGAAATTCCTTAACAGAAGAATGAAGTTCCAATATCAATCCCATGCTGTTAATATTAATATTCTCTCACAGATCTTTTTAATTTCCCAATACTCTTGAGCGATTTGAGACGTTAATCCTTTTGAGGGAACTGGAAACTGAAAATTTCCTTTCCAAATGGGTGATTGTTCTTTTATGAAATTTTTTTCCCAATGGATTGGGTTTAATAAGACCATAAGGAAAGCTGCTTAATATCAATTCAGCCATTAATAAACTTGATGAGATTAGTATTTAATCGCAATGATTATCATGAGATTACAAATTATAAATTTATGTTCAAACCATCATTCCTACCAAAGCTGAGATGAAAACATTCATACCAGATAACCAATAAATAAATATTAAATAAAATTGATAACTATTTATTTATTGAGATAAGTACATAATTAATGAGTGAACAGAATCTTCAATTATTAATTTCACACACTACTATATAGAATATATAACATGGGAAAATATTGGCAACTGTACAAAATTTCAAGTTCTAAGTTTCAATGGAAATACACGTTTTAGGTCCACTGAGTCCAAATAACTAAGTCTTACAAAATGATCTGTGAATTAACAGCCTAACTCAAAAATGAAAAATTGAAATTCCGCTATTGAAAATGGGTATATACTCTAGACATTTCCTAGGTATATACCCATTTGCCTGGGATGTGACTACAACTCTTTTTATAAAATCATCCAACAAGAAGAGCCACTTAATGGTTTTGTCACACTTTTTCGAAGAACAGCTCTTTCTAATGATTTAGATTAAACTCAATATATCAACGTACAATTAAATGGTCTTTAATATCAGCTAGGTCTTATCCTCATTTCAATAGTCTGACGGAGCATAAAAGACGAATTTCAATAAGTCTTTCTCTAAAGTATCTTTAATTTTGTTCATTTGAAAAAAAAAAAAATAACAAACAGTTATCATTGTTAGCAAAAATAAATTATGGACATATATATGAAACATAAAGAATTCTATAGACAACTAAAGGAGATAAAAAGAAAAATAAGAACATCAGTTTCTCTTAGAGGGAACAACTAAAATAAATTTTGTTCTTGGCAAGAATACAACATACAACAGCTTAACAAAACATTAATAAGCCATATAAAAATAGGGAAAGATAGGGCGGTCTTTACTTCTCCTGTTCGAGTTGGAAGTTTCTTTTTTCTCTTTTACATATCCATAAAATTCTTTATTATTTTCTATTTACCCATTGTTTATTATTGCTAACAATGAGCATTGGTTATTTTTTCAAATAAACAAAATCAAAGGGACTTATAAGAAATTTTTTAAAAATAAATTTGTCATTATTGCCCTCATACTATTTGAATGAGGATTAAAACTGGCTGATATTAAAGAACATTTAATTTTGTTTCCAAGAAAATTGTGAAAAAGTCTATTTTATAAAGTGGCACTTCTGGTCAGTAGTTATTTGTTGAAATAAATTGTTGTCACATCCCAGGCATATACCTACCATGAAGATGTAATTTGTTTTGTATGACTTTTCATTCTTGAACTAGGATTTTCATATACAAAGATAAACAAAAACACAAAAAAATGAGCAAGCAAAAACACACATGAAATAACAGTAGCACACATGCGAAAACAAATGCACACATGAAAATGCTCGTACACAGACCATTTTGTGATAATAGGTTATTTGATCGCAGGGGACCTCAGAACACGTATTTCTGTCAAAAACTTGAAATTTTTCAAATCGCAATACTTTCCCTTGCTTTATATTCCAAATAAATGTAAGTGAAAGTAAAATCGACCCTTAGTTCAGTTCAAAAACTGGGCATAAAAATAAAACGATTAACATGAATGACATCTTATACTATGATCAGGAACTGAATCACATGAGGCAATAAAAAGCTTGGCATTAATAAAAATTAAAAATAGATAGAAGAGACCCAGATCTGATTTGAAACTGAGGAAAATAGTATCTTCAAATACTTAATAAAATGGTTAAATCATAAAAAAAAAAATATTAAATTACATATAATATATACTAAAAGAAGACATTTAAAAGTAGTTTACTCACTTCACTTCATTCATAACATAGTCTGGAAAATTAACATCCTCAAATTGCATAATTGGTGGTGGGATTCTGTCTCCCTTAATGGTAATTGATTTGCTTTCCCTGAATTTTTCAATATCATCTTCTGTCCTGAAATGGCAAAGAAAATAATCAGTAACCCAATTGAATAAAGTTATATCATACTTGACTCATTTAAGATAGGGATAAAACAGCAGTGACTTGTTCTTAATCTAGTTTAAGAAACAAAACCCCATGAAAACCATACTGACTGGACAATAAATATATTTTACAAATTAAAAAATTAAAGTGTTACATATATATATTTTTTTTTTATAATTATAGAGAAAAGCAAAAGTTTCATGTACCCAACAAATATTTAAAAATGAGTTTGAAAAACATATTTCAAGTTTGAAATAACAAAGACACAATTATCGAAATAAAAATTAATATATTGTTTCAAGACTTGATAATTAATTTTAGTAGTGTATTTTATACTTCACATAGCACAAATATACATTTTTAAAGACATTATATGTCTGGGTAATTAAATTAACAAGTTTCCGACAAAAATTCAATAAGGAAAATAGTTTATAGGTTATCTAGTTAGTTCCATTTTTATAAATCCTTATCATCTACCACCCACTTTGCTGATATTCGCATTTTCTTTTACTTTGCCTATCTTAATTTTGTTTCTTTTAATAATGGAAACAGTTCAAATAGAAACTAATAAATAATATAGTCTATCATCCAACATTTTTGCATCACTAAAACATGCACGCGTGTAAATACCAACATTTGTTGATTTCTTTGTTAACTAAACATTAGTAAGTATTTAAAATTTATGGCTAGGGGCAAAGGTGTGGATCCAGCTGAAATATTTTAAGATTAAAAAAAAAAAAAGTATTCATTACTTGACTAAACAATTCCAGTTAAGCCCCTACATACATTTTTCAATTTTTATAACAGAAAAGAAGTAATGTACAACAAATAAATTCCAATATATCGAATACTTATTGTAATTCAAATTTAAAACACTTGTATTTTTTAAAGGGACTAAAATATAATGATATATTGAACAACACATCATGAGAAGGTAGGTGTAATTAATATTATGTTTTTCCTGATATGGCTGTCCAATAACGATAAATCCTAACAAGCTGTCATAACACGAATTCCAACCTAGCTGAAAAATTAATAAAAGCTATATGTTATTCAATCAAAACTTTATGTTAAGTGAAAATGCTAGAGTTATGGAAGCTTAACGTTTTCAAGATAAAACCCATTTTCAAAAATCAAATTACAGCGATAAATGCTTTGAGTGATTTTAAGATGGTGTTTTCGTTTGAGTGTTTGCCAACCAAACTGTTTCTCAAAGAAAAATTTTAAGGTAGGGGAATTAGGAGATTAAAAAAAAAAAAGTAGTGTAGACAAATTTTAATGTAAAAGGAACTTAACAGATTTTTTTTAGAGTCACTAAGGATTGATTATGATTTCAAAATAAAATTCAATAATGAATAAATTTCAACATTCCTACTACAGATATATTGATAAGCTGAAGTTGAGTTACCATCCCAAGGATTACCCAATTGTATAAAACTAATAGGCAAGATTTAAGTAATGAAAAAAAAAATACTTTGCTATGAACAAGGAAAACGTTGATAATCAGAAGTTTAATTTGGCTATTTACAATGTAGGTACAGAAATAAAAAATACTTGAGTGATAAACATGAGAGGGTCGGCTAGTGATACATAGAACATACATGTACTCATAACTACAACATAGAGAAAGAGAGAGATCCATAATAAATATTTCCAAAAAAACATGAGGGTTTCTTTTTTTATATGTTCAATAATTTGAACAATTTGATTTGAAGAAAATATACCTATTTAAGACGTTGGGATGAGGAACATAAAAATCTTTTTTGAATGGTTCTAAATTAACCATATTCCAACTAGGTTTTCTTAGGCGTCCACCAGGTTGTTTGCCTTTTAAACTTCCAAAACCATCTCTACGATCGAATCCACCACGTCCAAAATCCCTGCCTCCACGACCTCCACCACTTCCAGCACCTCTTCCACCCCGGCCTCCTCTAGCACCTCCTCTTCTACCATCTCGTCCGCCCATTTCTGACTAAAATAATCTAGAAACAATTATTTTCACATTAACATAATTCATAATACCGCAATCAATTCACAGTAGCATATGGGTTTATTGATCAACACTAAAACCTCCGAACTAACAATTACATCAAAGCTCGAAAACTTACGAAAACAAAGTGATTACCTTAATACTGTAAGGTTTAGAAGAAAAAATATCCTTATATCCGTTCAGTCCGGCGAATTTCTTAGGTTCTAAGTAATGCTCAGACTTAACACGAAAAACAACTCCAGTTAACAAGAGAAAATGGCGTTAAAAAAGAGATCAAAATTATTAACAGTCTCTACAGATGGCAGCACTAGTTACCCTGATAAATTTCAGTTTTAATTCCTATTTCAAAAAATTATATTAACAGAATTTTTAAATTTATTGATATTATATGGTTTTGTATCACAATTATAAAATTTAAAAAAATAATGGAAGCTTATTGTTTATTTCTATTTCTATTTAGTTGTCATAACCAGTTTCAATAATGAAGCCGATATAAACGAGGAGCGTCTCCATTTTCTCACTCTGTGAGTAAAGGGCTCCTCGAGTTGAAGATATCATTTTCGACTCGAAATCTTCCCCATATTGTACGAAAAGGTAAGAAAATCGTGGAAGTTTGATTATAATCGGCCCAAGTGCAGATTCGTGAGTTTTAATACTGTGTTAAGTGAGGGTTAGGGAAGTCATAATGTTTCATTGTCTAGTTTTTACAGGTATGAAGACTCCGGTATTCCATTGTTATTGTGTAGTGATTAAAAGTATTTTAAAAAACCAATAGTAAAAGTTTTGTTTAGTAAACTCGCGAGTTCTCATTATGCCGAGTCGTGGCAGTTTGAAAAAAGTTAAGTGTAAATTCCGAATGTGGAATGTGGTGTTAATCTGTTTTCAACTTTTACTGCGAATGTAAGGTAAGAAACCGTTGAAAACATACGAAACACATTTATGTGACAACAACCGTACCCCCAAAATAATTTCATTTCATTTACTTATTATTTGGTGATATTGGGGAGTATTAAATGTTTTGTTTATATTCATTCAAAACTTTTGTTTCAATACCTTAACTTTTAAATCTTTCACATCTTAATCAATTTATCTTGTGCTTTTATTTAGAAAATTTTCTTTTGTTTGTTTGTTTGTTTGATTATTTTATTGGAATTGTACTGTTTTCAGATAACAAACCGAGACCAAATGGACTCGGACAGTTCACAAGATGGCGATGATCGCCATAATGGTTGTAGAAGAAGGGATTGGGAGAATCGTCAAAATAGTGATGTTTCTGATGATGAAAATTTCTCTCGTGGAGCAAAATCTATTGACTCGCCTCCCGAATCCCCACCCAGGGGGGGAGGAAATTTAGATTCACCTCCTGCATCCCCAGCCCAAGGAGTGGAATCGCCACATTCTGTGTATTCTGGTAGCAGGAGTGGAGGAAGTAGTGCTGAGGGCACACCTGACTATCCCCAAAGCCCAGATTCACCACCTCCTAAATCTCCTGCTACTCCAGAGAGAGCAGATAGTAGAAGTAGACTTACTGAAAGAGATGACAGCAATAGTCCTGGTAGAGGTAACAGTAGAATTGGTGATAGAGAAGAAAGTGTTAGCCCTGTCCCAGGTAGTGGCCATTCTGGAGTAAGGAATGATAGTCCAAGTCCTAGCAGAGGTAATAGTCAGGGATCATACAGAGATAGAAGTGAAAGTCCTGATGAAGGCGATGATAGAGCAAGAGGTAGGGATGTAAGTATGAGCCCAGAAAGGGATAATAGGCACTCGACTGAAAGAGATGATAGTCAGAGCCCTGAAAGGAGAAGTAGGCATTCAAGTGGCAGAGATAGAAGTGTCAGTCCTGGTACTAGAGAATATAGCAGAAATCCAGGAAGTAAAACAGGAGAGTCTGTTGACAGATATGGTAAGCGAAGTTTTAGCCAAAGTCCTAATGGTACTTATTCATCTCTCAGAAATACTAGGTTTGCCAGTCCTGAGAATAGTGATAGCCCTAGGAGAGTTTATCATGAAAAAGATAGTCATCGAAGTAGTGCTATGAATCGTAATCGTAGTCAAAGCCCCGATATTAAATATAGTTCTAGTCCTACCAGGCAGGATACTCGTGATAAAAAAAGTAAAGGTAATAAATCAAAAAGTCCTGATGGTCATACTACCTCATACAGAAATGAAAATTCACAGGATTGGCCAGCAAGCCCTCCAACACTTGATTCAACTAGCAATAAAGGAAGTCCTAATAGAAATAAAATAGCGAGTCCTTGTAGTATTGGTAGTTCAAGTCCAGTAGCAAAGAAAAGTAAGTACGATACAAGAGATAATAGTCCAGATAGCCATGCTCAGAGTATAAGTAGTCGTGACAGTAGTCCTGGCGATGTAGAGAGGAATTTTCATAACATTAGAAATCATGTTAGAAATAAGAGCTCAATTGAGAGAAGCAATTTGTCTTCTCCAGATAGGAGTCTGAAAAAAGGTCGTCTTCACAAAGATAATGCTAGAAGTAAACACAATCGTGAGAAACATAAAAATCCAAATTATAAACGTGTTAGTCCAAAAAGACATTCTGACTCGGATGGTAGAAGTAATATCTCTTCTGACTCATCTATTGGTTCACCATCACCTAAATCTAGGAGTCCCGAGCCCAAACGTAGTAATAAGACTGATAAAGTAGAGATAAAAAGTCATGGGGAAGATCTTTCTGATGTGTCAGATATTGAGAGTATTGGTTCTGATGAGGAACAGAAGGCAAAGGAAGTAAAAAAGGTAAGAATTAATAATTATCATCAATCTAAATTAGTGTAATATCATTTATTTTTGTATACTTCTATAGTTTCAGAATTTACTTAATTTAATATCTATGATTATTTCCTATAGGCTTCTTGAAAAGTTAAATTGTGTATAAATCAATCCTTGAGAAAAATAAAATTATGTTTATGGTGATTAATCTATATATAAACTACAATACAAGAGTAAGAAAAAAAAAACTTTATCCTGAAACAATGTCCCTTAGAACTACACTTTGAACACTAAAAAACAAAATGGTACAGATAGATTCTAAATTTTTACAAATAGAATGGAAAGTGATAAAAATGATCATTAAGATTTGGGATAAAAAATTAGCTTTGGCTCTGAAAAGGAAGCAGTAACCTGTAACAATCTTCTTAGTTTCAGTTTCGTTTAACCATCGTCAGTTATTTTTAGTTTATTAATAGTGCTTAAAAAATAAAAAAAAGTTATTGCTAGTTTGTCAATATTGAAAATTTTAATTATATAATAACCCAAACAGTGTCAAAATTTTGATTTTTGAGAAAATAATCTGTTTTTGTCTTGACCTTCCTTTTATCTTTGCTTTCCTTACCATCTAGGTAAGGATAGTATTGTATGGGTAAAATATCCTGGTCTTCTACTTGAAGCCCCTTCTTAATTTTTCAAAAATAACATAAATCCTCTATAATAAAAAAAAATTATGAAGAAAAGAAAACTTCATTTGCGCCTAAGTCAAAAAACATATATTTTATGGTAAACTATGTATATCTTTGGTTATAAAGATAAGTAAAACATATATTTTTAGTTAGTTACCCGAATAAAAGATGGAAATTGAATGAGTTATGGCTTAGGACCTTAGTACTAATGTTTTTACCTTCCTTACCACCCAGGTTAGGAGAGTGTTGTATTAAAGTCAAATTTTCAATGTTTTGCTTTAAAGGTTCTATCTGTATCTGAACGGCATGATTAAAATGGCATTGTCAAGTGGGAAATCTAAAGGGATTTAAACTCTCTATAAAACATAAAAATTGTAACAAAGATATTTAGTAAATTGAAATTTGTACCCAAGTAATTTAATAATTTATTTATTTGTTTATGGGGCAACCCCTGTACAAATAGAGTTGGTCTGTAAAGTATATAATTTAACAATCATTGCAGTAGTTTTACAAAAATGGTGAATTAAAAATTTATTTAAGCTAATAATTTATAAATTAAATAATAATCCTTGTATTATTATATAAGCTAATAAAAAACAGTATACCTTAACTGGGGTTTTATGCATTATTCAGAGTGAAAAAAAAAATAACATTACCTAATTTGTACCCATGTTTTATAAGTACGAGGGTGGTTTGAAAAGTTCTCGGAATCATCACTAGATGTCAGTGCTAGAGCAACATGGTTCCGTGCATTAATCACACATACTTTTTGAGTGAACACGTGGCATGAGTGGTAGTGACAACTCTTTGTTGTTGTTTTATGCGTATTGATTGACAATGGAAAAAACTGAGATATGAGCAGTGATTAAGTACTTTGTAAAGAAAGGTATGAAAGCAAAGGAAATTCATGCAGACTTCCAGAGCACACTGGGGTACTCTGCTTCTATTTATTTTATATTCAACTGTTACCAAGTGGACCAGCAAGCTTAAATTTGGTCGGGAGAGCTTAGATGATGTGGAACTAGTGGATAGCCAAAAAGTCTGGCCCGTTTTCAGTACAACCAACAAGATTTTTTTGTGCCGGTTTGTGACTACAGATAAAACTTGGATCCAGTACTACAGACAAACTGACAGCCAAATTGGAGTGTTATTTTGCAGGCCTGAAGGAATCACATTTTTGAGACGGGATCAAGGCTTTGACCTGATATTTTATTTTATTGACATTGAAAGTTTATGATAAAACTACTTAACAATATTTAAAATGAAAACTTCAATAAATATGTTGTATGACTTTTTTTTTTTTTTTTAAACTACAACTGAAAGAAGAGCACATTTTTCTTGCTGCACCAGTTGTGAAACTGGGTTTTGTTTGTGATTTATTTTGTTATATTAAAATAAAGCTTTCCCTGATGTGAATAATTGAATTGCCACATTAGAGATGAAGATGTGATTAGAAACATAGAAAGTTAATTTAATAAATCTGATATCTTTAAATATAAATAATCTTATATCTATAAGGATATAGTGAAGATCATGTTTCGTGTTATATTATTCTTTATTAGGAATTTTACTTTTTAAAATACCATTATAAAGAAAAATATAATATGTAGGATCTTCATTAAACCGTATTATTTTACTAGAGTATAAAAACATACTTAAATATATTTATTGATTGGAGAAGATGGTTGGGGGGGGGAGTCAGCAAAAAAAAAAAAAATCATAAACAAAAAATTATTTACTTATCCCGACATTTTGACCTGAGTTTCAGGTCTTCATAAATAATTTTTGTTTATTTATGTTTTTTTTTCTGATGACAACTTTCATATTATAATGATTCTTTTCCAATCGACTTATATTTTTTTACATCCCAATATGCTTTTGAAAATACATACTATATGTCTGATTAGATTGAAAAAGAGAAAGAGGAAAAAGAAAAAAAAAATGGGATAAATCTCGAAGAAGCTGAACAACTTGACTTTGAAGCAGAAGAAAGTGATTCCCCGTCAAAGAAGAAAGATAAAGATGCAGAAACGGAAGAAGGTGAAGTTAAAGAGTTGGAAGAAGGAGAACTGTCTGATGAAGGAGAGGTTAGGCCTGAGGAGACTGAGCCCAGACCTGTTTGCCGTTTCTTTTCTCGAGGGCAGTGCACTTGGGGTTCCAGCTGCAGGTATATATCAAGTACATCTACAGTTCCCTTTGTTTACTACTTTAATTTAGTAACCTGTGAAACCAAATAATAAATGTGTACATATGTGTGTTTATGAGTAAAGGTATATTTCATGTTTTGTCTGTGTTGTAATCTGCAGTTGCGCTAAAGCTTCTTGAGCATGTGCATGATACATCTAATAGCTTTTAATTTTTATCTACTTCTAAAATTTTGCCTTTATAATTTTATATTGCTTTGCTTAATCCTTGCAGTGGGAAGAACTTTTTTCTGTTAATGTTTAACTTTCTTAAAAGTGGCATCATTTTATTATTAATTATTTTTTCAGGCTCTGGTATCTGATACAAGTTATGTATGTATAT
>NW_027111574.1:117164-226793 GCF_000696795.3 Halyomorpha halys
ATATATATTTATATATATCTATGTATGTATCTGGTAAGAGTTGTATAAATTTGATCCTAATTTGTAAATATATAGATGATGCCATTTGACAAAAAAAAAAAGAAAAGCAAAAAAAACTTAAATGATTTCTCTGTGATGTACAGACCTAGACCCACGCAGCATTAATAAGAAATTCCTTGGCTTAGTTGTCAATGATAATGAATAGAAGAAAAAAAATTGCTTCTGTCCTTAGTGTTAGTACTTATTACAATCATGAAAAGGCTATCATTTATTTTATTAATTAATTCATCATGGAAAGTTCTTGAAGCCGAGATGTTTACTGTGTAGTTAATGATAATTAAATTGAAGGGACTTAGGGTTAAAACTTCAAAGGATATCAAATTAACAAAAAATATACATACATTTTCAGGAAATTAATTTTCTTTGAAAAAAATTTGAACTATTTTTCTAATGGGAAGGGAGAGAGTGGGACATCTTGAATGATTTAAAATTATTGCTTCAGGTTATTTTTTCTATATATATAATTGCTTTAAGATTGCACCAGTTTTCATATGTTGTGAAAAAACTTCTCTTAAGAACACCTCATTGTTAAAAATAATTGTTTTCCATTAGCTCGTATATACATTCTAGTAATATTTGAGTATTATATTACAATATAGTATTGTATAACAGAACAAAATTCTCAGTTGGATCAGCAGAGAGTATTTTATGACTCCCTACCTCTCAACATTTTTGCTCATTCTTCCCATAAGATCTTACACTGTAATTGAAAAGGATTTTTTTCTATTCAAGCCAAATTAGCATTTGCCTCAATATTCTACGATTACAGAAGATAGCTTTTTGATTTGCTGTCCTCTAACTACTTTACTGATAATAATAACTTAAATGTGTCTTTCAAATTAATAGAAAGAGCAAAAATTTCTTAGGGTATAGAAAATAGTTTTTAGAGTAAAAGATTCTAAAAAAAAAAAAATTTACCGCTCATACCAGTAGTCCAATTTCAGTCCATATGATGCCCAAAGTGGCGAAACTTCGACTTGTAAGTTATTTACATATTGTTTAGACCAGTGGTTCCTAAACTTTGTTCGCCACGCCATCCTTAATGGGCTAAAAAAAATTTGCAGCACCCTTGTCAAGCTAATAAATATCGCCTAAATTATTCTTAAAACGGTTGAGCGTGTAAGAAAAAAGTTCAAAATAAATCCCTTGAATGCATTCTACATTTTCTATTTTAATTTTTAAAAAAAATTTTTTGTAATATTTTGAGAAAGAGACATTCACTTGCAGCACCCACTTAAGGAACCGTGGGTTTAGGCACTCTTTGCTTTGTTACCGAATCTTCCAATTGGTTTCTAGCAGTGACTTAATTAATAAAGGAAGAACTTGAAGTTTTTATCAATAGATGATAGCCTATTTCATGCATATTTGTAAAAGTTGTTTTCTCTTTGAATATTGTATAATAAGCCACTCCTTTTGAAACTGAATATCATTTTGTGTTTGCACAGTGGGTCTAGTTCTTTACAGTAAGAAAGAGAATCGCCATGCTAGGTAGATAGACAAAGGTGTTTGTTGCATGTGCCAGCTTTCGACATCCGGAAGCATTGCTTCCTCCTATACGGCCAAGGTTCCCCAGACCTTTCCTCAGTATCCGGGGCAGAGGCCATCATTTTCCTTTCCGGACCTTCAATCCCAGGTAAGGTTTCATTTTATAAATTAAAATAGCAAAAAAATTGAAACTTAATGTCACAAGGTAAGGGGTTATGTTACAAAGTGTTTTATTTTATATTTATATTCTAGTATGGTTGGTTTTGGCAAGGTTAATATGCATTCTCAGTTGTGCTCTGTATTTTCTATTTATTGTTCCTATTATCTAAATTTAATCATAATAAAAAAGTAGTAGTGCTTTAAGTTTGCATTAGAAGTATTTTGCAATAACTATCCCTTATAAACACAAATTTCTTCTGACTACTTACAAATAGTCCCTGTAATTTCTTTAGATTATTTTGTGAAATTACTCTATTCTGTGGTAATACAATAGTGATATATTTTACATTGTGATATGTTTCCCTTAATTTTAAATAAATAATTATCTAGTTAAATAGACAATTTTTACCATTTTAAAATGATCTTCCTACAAACTACTAACTAAAGAACTTGTTTGTTCTACTATAAAAAAAAAAGAACATAACTTGAAAATATGAACTTTTCATTGTCAAAAAATTATATTAAGTAAGGAGAGAGAAAGAGAAATCATTGTTGAAGTGTTACTCCTTTGCTGCATTATGCCTATCATGACTTTTTATTAAATAAGATAATTTCCTACATTATATCTTTGATCTATTTCTATTTTTTTGCCATCTGAGTTACTAAGCTTCTCCAAATGTTCTTAAACTACTATCTGTACATTAGCTAACAATTTATGATCCATTTGAACTATTTTGTGCAATAAAATCAGACAAATTTATTTCAAAATTAATAGCATTCTTTGTGACATGCAAAATTATGGCCGAAAATAGTCCATAATTGGAAAATAAGAGAATTAATGGCACTAACATAATTTCAGAAACCACATAATCATGGCGAGGTTTAGGTTTTCAAACATTAGGTTAAGTTAGCAAAACATCAAAACCTCTTGAATTACAGTTCAAAATCTATCGATAATTTTAATTTTCATATTTTTATTCATGCCAACAGCTACACAAGAGAAATTTTATAAACTACCACTCATGAAAAGTCATGGGTTCTTTACTTGTTGAGGAAGTACTGTTTCTTGATGCGGTTGTAGAAGTTGATGTGATTAATTTCACTCTAAATCTTTAAAATAAAAAAGTTTCTTATGCAAAACAAACTATATCCAAACCCAGTGTTATTTAAAATAGAACGTCCATTGCTGATTAATTATAACTACTGATATCTAGTATTTACTTACTTTTCCATTTGGTCCGATTAATTGATAATTTTATATCAGAAAGAAACCTTTATTCTGGCACTTAAAGCCTTCTAAATTTTTTTTTTTTTTTGCATGTACTTATAAAAATGTTAATGTTGGTTTTGGTGCTTAGGTGTTATTTAGAGCATGTTTTATATTTATTTATAACTCACATTTAACACTATTTGGATTAGTAAATTATTTTATGTGTTACAAAATATTAGCTAACCTTAGTCCATTTCTCTCTTCAGAAACCTACAATCCTACTAATTATGAAGTTGTTTTGTTTTCATGGATGGTACAGATTTTATCACAAAAGAGGTTGGTTATCTGGTAAAACAGCCCACTTTTTCTGCTTTAGGTGCTGTAAATAAGACTAATTAGCATTCAAGCGGTGTTTGAATCGCAAGCTTTACATTTTAATTATACCTATTGTAATTAATTTAATTTTTTTTATTACAGCTTTTTACTTTTTTTTTTGTTATCATTTTATAGAAGTTTATTTATATTATATTTTCATTTGTTAATAAATAAACTGACAATAATTTGTTACAGCTTTATAAATGCATTTTTATGTAATACACAAGTACCTTTTCATTGTACCATTGAATAATAGAATTGTGAATAGTAATAGTAATACTTGTTATTTAGGTTTGTTCATCCAGGAGTGACTGATAAAGGAAATTATACCATGTTTGATATGGTGCGGCCGTTGGTGCCTATGAATACTGGACCTCCTCCTCCACACATATATCCTCCTATTGATTGCTACCGACCTCCTATAGAAAGACCACCAATCGTAAATATTGCTTTTCAATCTTTTATTTATTTATTTTACAATTTAAATTTGATGACTGCTAGTTATCTATTTGAATGCCTAGTGAATAAGTATAGCAATTCAGGAGGGGAAGGGAAAAGTAATTGCATAATCATATAATTTTATTAATTAAGTTTAAATAAAATCAATTGTATCTAAAATTAAACTAGTCTCAAAACATTCTTTATTTTCTCAAAAGTCCAACGTTTCAGCGAATTAGGGCATTCTCAAGGACAAATTTTAAAAACCAATTTACATTCACATAAATTATTTTAAAAAAATTGTAGGCTATTCTGCCCTTCAATAAGTTTCAGTCAAAATTACCCTATTTTGTCACTATTTCATAAATATTAAACTTTAAATTATAATCAATTTAACTCTATTACACATTGCTATTATAACAATATTTGTAACCTTCCTTACTTAAAGTTACAAATATTGTTATAATAGCAAGGTGTATTAGAGTTAAATTGATTATAATTAAAAGTTTAATATTAATGAAATAGTTACAAACCAGATAATTAGACTTAAACTAAGGATAGCTTATTAATAAATTAATATAATTCCTTAAATTTTTATTATCTCAGAGGGCAATTTTTACTGAAGTGACCTGGGCAGAATAGCCTGCTGAAAATTTTCTAAAATAATTTATGTGAGTGTAAATTGGTTTTTAAGATTTTACCTTGAGGATGGTTGAATAAGCTGAAACGTTGGACTTTTGAGAAAATAGAGAATGTTTTGAGACTTTAATTTGAATAAAATTGACTTTATATAAACATTATTAACCAATCTCAATAAAGTGAAAAGATTATATATAAATTATTAATTAATTTTTGTAGCAGTTTATTTAAACACTTATGTTTTATAGTCAGAAATGATCTCTCATGCAAGAGAGTGATTGTTTCATGATTTTGCAGCTGCCGGAGAACCTTGTTTGTTAATGTTAACTTTGTAAAAGAAAAGTACAAGATTTTTAAAAAAATCACAATTACATATGCTGTGTCTTACAAAAACTTGCTCTCGAAAAATCCAACTCAATACAACAATGACCTGCTCAGAGCTGACTTACCCTTCCCATATGATTGTTGATGTTGAAGTTAATAAAGTATAAAAATAAATTAAATCAAGAAAACACACATAATTTACATAAGTGCATTGCATGAACTGATATGTCAAGTTCTATGAAGGCTGTGCCTCTGACATGACAGTTTATTATCAAGTTACTCTTCTTCGTTTTGATATTCTATAGTTCTGCACAACATGAGGGAGAAAATTTATTCAATTAAGATTACCCCCAAATATACCTAAAAAAAAAAAAGGTGTGGAATTAATAAATTACATTAATTCTTGATTTTTTAGATGGGTCCTCCTCCTTATCAGCAACCAGCAGCAGTCCTGCGAAGAGAAGAACCTCCTGGGGAATCTGCTTGGGAAAGAGGTCTGCGGCAAGCTAAGGAGGTTTGTAGGAATGGTTTCCTTATTTTGAATTTTATTTATTCTAAAAACTAAATAATAAATCTCTATTAGTGAAGGTTTATTATCTGAATTAGAGACTAAGTCTGTTTGAATAATCTTAAATTACTTTTATGATTTTGTTCACTAATACCATAATGTTAATGTTTATCTATATTTTTATAGTCATCTAATATAAATCCTCGTGCGGACTCATTACCGCATAGGGGAGCGTCCCATGGGTGGCGGATGTAGGGATGGTCTTCAATAGGAGGATTACATTAAAACTGATTTAGTAGAATTGGGTTTGGAGGGGCATCACTGGAAGGATGCATGTAGAGAGCTTTTAGTGGTATCAGCAGTGAACCTTCGGGTTTGTTAGGCTTTCATTATTTATTATTATTTAATACAAATAATTTTTAATATGTGGCATCAGTTTGCATTATTGCATTGAGTGTAAGGCTGGAAGAACTAAAATTAGAAGATTATTGATACTGTGAATTGAGATATAAGTGAGTCTTATCTTAGTCCCAATCTCTGATTTTTTTAAAAATATGATTACAATATTTTTTTTGTTTCCATTCTGAAAACATATTTGCACGTTAGCACATTTTACTGATCAGCAAACTTGCTCTCTGTGGCTTCAATGCCCTGAGTGCTTTGATTGCCTCAAGTTCCTAATATCTTGAAGGCTATGTTAGATATAAAACTAGTGTTTCCTTTATCATATTCTTACATCTTAGAGGTAGACTAACTATCATTCTCTCAACATTTTTAATGTTATTATTAATGGTCAATTTAAAAGCACATGATCCACAGAAAGCGTGATTATTGCGCTTTGGCTGAAATAATTGTGCTATATTAAATAATCGTAGCTAGTCATACTCAAATTGAGTTTTGGTCTCTATTTGTAGTAGCAGCTTCTATGACATATAATGTTAGAGAAGTTAGTTTAAGATTGTAGTCAACATACATTAGACTTATTAAACTTATTTTTAATGTTTGTTGATATTTCAGTCTAATATGGAGACCATCGTGGGAACGTGTTTATATATAGAGTCGAAAAAAATTATACTGTAGATCAATGCTTACCTACAAAAAATTTTTTTATAGATTTGACTATTTTATGCATTAACTCTGTTATCCAGAACTAAGCTATTCAAACCAAAAGGCAACTAATATAAATAAGAGAAAGTTCCTTTTACTGCAGCAAATTTTGACATGGGAACATAGGAAAATTGGGTGGGGGTCAAAAAGCAGGAGATATCTTATTATGATGTGAAGATAAAAAAAAAACAAAGGATCATATATCTCAAGTTTTTCAATATCCTAAACCCTACAATACTAATTGTAACTTTTTAGCTATCAACCAACTATTTTTATTCCCACACTGAAGAAATGGATATTTTATATTCCAGAATGCACTATTATAAAAATTTTAAAAAAGGGGGTGGTTAGAACTATTTATTAAACAGTATGAATGTTACTTAAAATAATTCAATTTAAGTGTTCGGAAAATCACAATAATTTAAATAAATAATAACCACAATATATTAAAAATGCAGGTATATGTTAAAAGTAAAAAAGCTTAATTGACATAAAAGTTGTATACCATTTTGGTGTATAAATTGCAAGTTTTATATGATAATTTTCAGTTGCATGGCTTAAAACTGATTAGTTATTAATAACTGGCAATGTCTCAGTCCTGACTTGGATGAATAAGCTGTGTCCTGTTCAATTATAAAGTATTAATTGTGTATAAGGGACATTCGGAACTATTAAAGAAATTATATCTTTTTTATTGATCTGAATTTGGATTTATATTGAACATCTGGATAAAAACTTCAAGTTTATCATGATTTCAAAAATTAACAAGTAAATTAAACTTGTTTTGTATCTATATTCCTTATTCAATTAGGTAATGTTTTGTTAAAAATAACTAGATCTTTTGTTATTTAAATTTTTTCGTTAGATGTTACGTAGATCAACCAAACGTAAAGAAACTGATGCTGATTTTGAGGAGAAGAAGATGACACTTGGAATATCCGGACAAGAAGAATACGATAAAGAAAATGATTATTACCCTCGACCATCCAGTCCAGTTTATGATGATTACCATGAAAGGTAAACATTCTTTCTTCAATTTTAAATTTAAAGGCAATCCATTTCATTAGAATTAATGGAAAATGTCATTGATCATAGAACATTGATCTATCTGGATTGAAAATTTGTTTATCTGTACAGTGTGGGCAGTTATTATAAATATATTATATAATAATAGTTATAGGGGTTATCATATTATTGGATTATGGACGATTATTCAAAGGTTGAACTTTCTTATTAATTTGACTTGTAATTTATTCTAAAACATTTGATATGTCACTAAGATAAATTTACCTCAGTTTAGTTTTTATATTTGCAAATTCACGTTTTAAAATTAAATCTTCTGTCTTCATGGACACTCATAGCCAGAGATAGTTATTCTAATTAAAGAAAATACCCTTAGATCAAATAAATCTCTTTTTATAGTCGAAGTAAAATTCTAATCTTTTTTAACTTGTCGGGGTTGTCCAGCCTGATATCCACTTTACAGAAGGCCCTCGACAAGGCGTATTCAATAATAGGTAAGAAAGGAAGGCCGTGCCAGGGGATGAGCCCTGGACACTGACGTAGGTAGAGGAAGTTTAGGTGAGATAGTCTGAGGTAGAGTAACAGTTCTAATTGCCGAGATGAAGCGAATGGACCAGTAAGCTGATAAGGCTAGCCTTATCAGCTTACTGGTACATATCTAGTTGCCGAGATGGACGGACTATAGCTGGGGAGAGACAGGATCAATTACACTGGTTGCCAATATGAAGCTGACAGACCAGTGTGATCGTTAAGAATTAGGTTACAATCTTAATTGCCGAGATGAAGCAGACAGACTAAGATTGCTGGAGAGAAGGAGAGGAGATAGGCCATCATCATGGGTGAACATACTAAAAACAATTCTTGAAAGAATAGATTAGCAATGAACTTCTCAATCTCAAGTAGAGTGTACGCCACCAGTGCTATGACTAGACCTGGAAATGGCTTAATTCAACGGATCAGCCCGGTGGCAATTAAAGGGTTCATGCTTTCAACTCTACTTGAGATAGTTCCGTAGACTCTTTTTACTCAATCTTTTTTATTTTATAAATAACATTATTACACATTACCATATATGCATTTGTACAAGATGTCGTATTTTTATAATAATAAGATTATATACAATTGGCTTAGCTTCTTAGACACTTCTAGTGCTGAGCTCTAGCCGGTTGCGGCAGCACTTCTTGCTCGCTGATTGCTACAAACTCTTTTCATCTGTGATACTATTGAACTTTATTTTAATTTACAGGTCTAAGGAAGGTGAGAAGAGGTACCGAAGTGTATCAGATAGGTTTGGAGATTATCCTCCCCCAAGTGGATATTATCGGGAAGGATGGTATGATGATCGTTCACGTTATCATCATTCCTCAAGGCATCATTCATCGGTAGGTTACCATTTTTCTTAGATATGAAATAACTTTTACAAGAGACTGTTTTCATTTCAGTTTTTTTTAAATGGTGAATAATCACTCTCTGCGAGCAGACAATAAATTTTGTTGAGATGGAAAATCTTATGAATATTATAATCAAAAATAAAATATATATTATTTATTTCTTCTTCTTTTTTTTTTTCTCTATTAACATCTTAAATTCAGAATGAGATTACATTTACGTTTCTTGTGTTGAGATCTTAATGATAAATGTTTGAGAGGCAATTCCAAACCTCCCTAAGTCGATAAATGATTTGAATAATGTTTAGTTAGCTGGTAATTATCATAAAATTTATAATTTATTTGTCGTACTCCTCAAAATTCTTTAATTTTCTTAAACCAGTCGTGACATCGCTGCTATATTTTTGTACTTCTAATAAGTCTTCGATGAAATATGGGGTATTATTCATCTTAGGTTTTGGTTCATTGGTTGTCCACTTTTGCTGTCATTTTGTTGTATATAATATCTAACATTACTCAACAAATATGGAAAGATTATTTCAAAATTAATATTATCACATTTAATCTTTAAATTTTAATTATTAATTTAACTTGTTATTTCTGAATATAAGATAATTTTATGCTGAAGCATTCTTTTTGATCATTTCGAGCCATCTCAACAAAATTATTTTTTTCAAAATTTTCAAACTTCAACTGAAAATATTATTTTGGTTTAATAGCTGACTTACCGTTTGATTAGTACCTTTTAAAAATACACCTAGTCCTTCTAAATATTATTAATATATTCATTTACCAGGGTAAGGAAGATTCCCCACATGTTATGAAAAATAGCGAAGCAAAATTGCACAAAGGACAGGTATAAATAAATAATTTTTTGATTAACTGTTTTTCACCTGATCAGTGATCCAACCCAATGTTGACCCACATTTTAACTTAAGGTCCGTTTGTATTGATTTATCTGTCGGGTTTCTTACCCGTTCATAACTTATTATTCTTAAGCTTATGGGTCATTTTGGGCTTGGTTACTGCTATGCGTATATTTTTTTTATCATTGTACAATTTAAAGTAAGATGGAAAGTTGATAATTTTAAATAAGAAATTAAATTTCGTTTTGAAAAAATATATACATACTTATAAAGGGCTCTGCGTGACGGGATGGACTCTTGCCTATCAATGTATTAATTTTCTAAAATTTTATTTTTAACTACACTGAATTTAATTATCATATTCAATAAAAGTTACTCAAAAACTTATAATAATTTTAAGACTAAACTAATTAAATAGAAATTATAATTTTTTTTTCTGAATTCAGACAAAGTTTTAGGGGTGATTCTAAGGTCTAAAATTATAACATAAGGGAATAACAAAGTTAAATTTTTTTAGCCTCACAACTACATAAGGTAATGTATGTCAGTCAATTACAATCAATGAGGTTTATAAATGCAGAAGACAAGCTAACTCCAATTATTTTCTTATTTATATACTCAGCTATAATATGAAATAGTCTAAACATTAAAAAAAGAAATTGAAAATTTTCTCAAAAATCATTTTAAAACATCCACTTGTGTTGCTTTTCAACTGAATAATAAGAATAAACTTCCAGGTTATATGTGCATGTGAAAAATATTTATATTTTTTGCTTAAGTCTTTATGGTTAGTAATTGTTAAGGAAAAGGTGGAATTAAAATAGAGTAACACCCCTAAGCTTTTATCTTTTACCAAATTCCTAGCTAATATATTTTATTTATTTCAATTCTAACTGAATTTTTTCAATGTAACAATTGATTTAAGCTATATAATTTTTTTTTTTAAATTTGCAGTCAAACATTACTGGCAGTTAATCTTTATAGAGTTCTATTCTAATTGAAATATATTTGTGTTGTTAAATCTTTAATAATATTCCTATATTGTGAATTTAATTCATAAAACTAACCTATTGATGATGCTCAATATAGTGTTTACTAATATGATCTTTAATTTATTACTTTGAGTTAGGTCTTGCACCACAATTGTTAAGAACAACATTATTCAGTTATTTTTGCTAAAAAAAAAAAAAGAAGAAAGAAAATTGTACCTGAACCAACAATATCATTACAATACTGTTAGGGGAAGTAGGAAAACTAAATACGGCTAAGTTAATAAGAGTCTGTTGAACTAGTTAGGTAAAGAACTAGATCTCAAAAACAAATACGGATCAGACAAAATTCATGCTTGGTTGCAGAAACGGCAACAGTCTCAGTGATAAAGATGTAGGAGGAAATATATCTGAACAGGTTGGGAAATTTAAATATTTGGGTGCTATAATAACTTGAAAAAAGGTAAATGTGACAGGAATGTAAGTGTAAGAGGAAATGTGGGAAATGCTTGACACTTTTCAGTTTTAAAATAACTTGGCTTGTCTGTGCCAAGAATCCTAAAAGTTAAAATTTACAAAACAATATTATATTGTTCTTCCTATTGTTATTTTTCCCTGGCTGTTTACGTTCAGAAAACTACATCTTGGGTGGCATCTTGCTGTTTCTATATTGATTTTATCAGATTCCCACTTTCACTTACAGTTGTGTAAACACCTTGCCTTTGGCAGAATTATATTTTATAAATGGCTTGTCCTATTTGGCTCAGATTAGGGGGAACTTTGGGGATTGTTGTGAAATGGATGTAGTATCAATTTCATCAGATTCCATCTACCAATTTTGCTTATCGGTGAGCAGAATTATTTTTCTTCATGTGTATGGTTCAAACACGGCTCCTCCCGTAGATTTTGTTCTAAAATAACAAATCAAACATATTAAAAAAATAAAAACTATAGATTTTATTTGAAAGGAATATGGTCCGGGTGCGGTCAAGAAAAACTCAAATAGTAGAAGTATACTAATTTAATGAGCCAACGTTTCGCCCCACGTTGCAGGGCTTCTAACACGGTCAATCACTAATCTTCCAGTATGACTGCAACGTGGGGCGAAACGTTGGCTCATTAAATTAGTATACTTCTACTATTTGAGTTTTTCTTGACCGCACCCGGACCATATTCCTTTCATCTTCACACACGGTCAATCAATAATCTTCCAGTATAGATTTTATTCTTAAACCTTGAAATATAAATAATTCTGTATCTTATTGATCACTCTAAATTAATAAAGTAAATTTTAATATACAGCTAAAAAATATATACTTGAATTATTGCATGAGGAAAAGATGTTCGGGGGAAGAGGGGATGCAATCAGGATCATAGTTATTATTTTTTCATAAAAGATTGTATTTATTGCACTATTGAGGATATGATAGAAAATACCTACCCAGTAGAAATGGTTTGTAAGCTGTCCTGTCCTATGCACTTAGCAGACCTTTTTAGTTTATTCGTTAGTTTCAGTTTGAACTATGATAGAAACGGTAGGCTATCCTATTGGTTATTAAGCTATTCTATGCAGAATGTTGTAATGTATTAGGACGGCTTGTCACAAATTATAAATCAACCTCAGACAGTGGATTCATTGAACATAATCAACCTCAGACAGTGGATTCATTGAACATAATCAACCTCACACAGTGGATTTATTGAACATAATCAACCTCAGACAGTGGATTCATTGAACATAATCAACCTCAGACAGTGGATTCATTGAACATAATCGACCTCACACAGTGGATTCATTGAACATAATCAACCTCACACAGTGGATTCATTGAACATAACGTTTCTCACTTGAGAATGGTGCTCAGGTTTCAGTTTTTGCCTCACCATATAAATAGTTTTTCTAAACGCTCTTCATTTTCAATTAAGAAGATAAATGTCTTAAGGATTTATTTTTAGTTTAGAACTTAAATATTGCTGATTTAGCCTTGGCCCTTAGGTTGAAATGTAGTAATAATATTTAGAAATTTTTATTGTCATATTTTTCAAATAAAATTTGAGATTTCAGAAAAAATAAATCAATATGTAGCGATTTTCAATTTATATAGATAAAGGTATAGTAATACCTCTATCTACATAAATTTAATAATCTAGATAAATTGATTGATATTATTCAGCTATAAGAGTTAGATGGTAGATATCAGTTTGTATTGTTCGCTCAATTTTTTGTGACATAATTTATATTATTAATTCCAGAAATGTAAAAAAAGAAATAACCTCCTATATAGAATTCTGGACTTTTATTATCATATACATAAAACTTACAGAAAAATCTCTTTTATTCATTAAGATCATCATATTTTGAGATCTGGAATTAATTTAGGGGTTTGTATTTAGTAAAATTTCCTTTGTAAGTTGTACGCTGAACTTTGCTAACTTCTATTCTCTTTACTTATTGTTTTGATATTTATATCCTGGCTATTGTATAGATTGTGGGTATTTTAATTTGAAAGTAAATTAAATAGTTCTAATATAGCTACTTCGTAGTTTCTGTTCAGTGATTTATTTATATATTTTTTACTTTTTGTAGAGTGGTTATGGAAGTCGCACTGTACCAGAAGATTATTATGAATCCAGAAAGAAAAAATATTCTTCCAGAGAAGTAGTGGTTCAAAGGGGTGAGAAAGGATCCTGGAAAGAAAACAGGTATCTTTTAAATATACTAACAGATGATTTTCTTTTAAGTATTATCTAGTATGTAGAAAGGTTCAATAAATATAATTTAATTGATGATGGTGAGTAAATCATTTTTGTTGATCTTAAGTATTTTATTCACTGTTAGCCCTCCATCCGTGAGGAGTCGGAGTGGAAGAGGTGATGAATGGTCTGACCCTTGGATGAGATCTAAATCACCATCGAGAAAAGGTGCCTCGAGGAAGAAATCCTATTCCTCCCGATCTCGTTCATCTTCATATTCATCGTCTTCGTGAGTTAATTTTATTTTCTTGTCTGGATAACTATAAGAATATTTAATTATAATTGTATTACATATTCCTATGAATTATTATAAAAGTTACTTAAC
Source organism: Halyomorpha halys (assembly GCF_000696795.3). Classification (NCBI taxonomy): domain Eukaryota; kingdom Metazoa; phylum Arthropoda; class Insecta; order Hemiptera; family Pentatomidae; genus Halyomorpha; species Halyomorpha halys. The sequence continues at coordinate 130,815 of NW_027111574.1, forward strand.
ATATTCACTCAATTGTTATTCTTTGGCACCACTTCTGTTTAGTATTTTGGTTCTCTGGAAAATATGCATGAATCCAATTTTGATGATTAGATCTTAGTCATGTGTCAACTACTCATGCTTCCATAGATTCTAGAACGTCTTTTATTTTTCATTTGATCTTTGAGGTTTCCCTTGCTGTCTGAGTCACTAGTTTAGATATGGTTCTGATATCTGATCTTATTCCTTACCGCACCTTGTATCTTCGCTGTTCTCAAGAATCTTAATGATTTTAATAGTTCCTTACAATCATTAAGTCATCTGTAGGCAGAGAGGAAGCAGAGTCCTTCAAAATCTTTATTCTATCACTGTCTAACTTTAACCTTCTGGCATAATTAAGTGGTATAAAATATGATTTATTCATATTGTTTTATAATAAATAATGACATTTTTAAATCAGTTTATTTTAATGATACAGAGTTTTTTTTTATGTAGTATTGTATGAAGTATGCCCTCAACTTAAATTGCCGGAACACACTTCATTTTTGGTTTGCTGGTTGGTTAAAGTGGACTGTATAAATGAAAAATGAACATGGTTAAATGAAAAATAAAATTCTATTGTTAAATTTACAAAGGGTGTAGTGGGTAGCCGAAAGAAAACATTTATGCTTAGATGGTTAGTAAAATTTTGAATTGGTCTATGGAAATTGTTGATATGAAGTTGAAGTGGTTGATGATGATTGACGTTAACTATTGATAGATGAACTATGTGGTGGTGAATGGTAATTAACTTACTCCATGGTTCTTTTTCCCTCCATATTCTCAAGCTTCTCTTCCCCTTGCTCCTGAGGACAACTCCAAGGGTTTTACTCACTCATGGTGGATTCCTGATGAGAGACAACGAAAATGATAATCTGCTTCTCAAAACAAGATGGCTCTCACTCTCACTTTTCGGCTTGCTTCACTTGCTACCAAGCGTTGGAGAAGGTGAGATTTGGCTGCTGGCCACTTGGGGCGCTACTATATCTTGTAGGCTATTATGCCATGATGTTTGATTGATGTTTGGTGCCCCCTCCACTTCAACCTTTCGGTTGCCGTAGGTTAACCGGAACAAGTATTTTTTTCTATTCACAAAATGAAGAATTGAATTGAATGATTTAGTTTCATAGATCATAGTGCCATATAGGGCCCACCAACATTTCAAGAATTTGACTTGAAAACATTGTTTCTGACGTTTTGGATATTGATTTAGTTTAATAGATCATTTGATCATATTATGATTTAGCATTATTATAAACAATGACATAAATCATCAATACTGAAAAAAAAAATGATCTCCTTATTTATTTATATAAATTTTTTTTAATATTTATTATTCCAAAAATATATTGTTAACACCATGTATAATAATTAAAATGTAAATATTTTGTAATTAGTCATAGTGTTTAATTACTTTTATTTTCATTAGAATTTTGTTTATTTGAAAAGAAAGATATGTATTTATATTTGTGTTATAATTAAGTGTAAAGAAACCGTTGCTAAGGGTTGTTAAGGTGTCACCTAGCAACAGGTCGACATCTTCATTTAAAATCAGTTCCTGCTTATTAGTGGCCAATATAGTTTCGAACCAGCCCAGTCTGCTTTAGTTTGGACATTTTGAGTGTTAATCGACATTACAGGCAGAAACCAGACCTTTTCCGAGTTCTGCCCTTTGACTTGAATGAGTTGATGCTAATTAGTGGCCATTAAAGTTTTTAACCAGCCCTGTCTGCGTTCAGTTGGTATTATTTTTGGACATTTTGAGTGTTATAGCCAACATTACAGTCCAGGACCAGACCTTTACCTAGTTTTTTGGCCTTTGACTTGTATGAGTCTGTGTGTAGTTAGTCAGATATTGTCAGATTCTGTCTGCGTAAATTGTTATTAGAGTGCTGTATTGACTGGAAAACATCATCTCAACCTTTTCGAGTGGAGAATATTCTCTTCAGGGCCCATTTTGTCTCTGACCCATGGGAATCGTTCAGTAGTATTTGTTTTATATTTATTATGTGTAAAACAAAGAACTTTTTTTAATTAATATTTATTTAAACCATTAAATCTATTTTCAGGTCTAGGTCCAGTTCGAGTTATTCCTCATACAGTCATTCGAGATCGCAATCTTCAATTTCTAGATCAGGATCTTCTAGGTCGAGGTCAAGGTCTTCATTCTCTAGAAAAAAGCTTTCACCACTTTCTAGAAGAGCTAAATCGCCTTTTTCACGAGGTAGTACTGTTTTCTTAATTATTCAAATTTGTTAACTTTATTAGTGCATATATGTCTTGCAAGATTATTATGAGGGTTATCCTATAAGTAAGATTGCCTTCTTTCTTTTTCTTTTATTGTCTACAAGCCTTCCTTAAAAAAAATAATTTAGAATTTGGTTATCGATATGTGGTGTCATTAATGCATTAACGCTAAATTTAATTACCAGTAATTGTCACCCTAAAAAAAAAAAATATTACCATTGGTAATTTTTGTTTCTTTTATACATTAAAATGTTTTTTATAAATTATGATTAAATAAACGATTTACCTTAAGTTATTTTGATGATTAAAAGTAAAGAAACCATAAATCATCCAACTCTTTTCTCTGTAGAACCAAAGATAACGTCCTTTTAACCAGTACTTTTAGTAAACACTTTTCACTTTAAGTATTTTTACAGTTTTAATTAAACTGAAATGTGCCATTCCCAAAAGTAATTTTCCCCATTGTTATTTGAAACTGAATATTTACATAGTTACTTATTTTTTAAAATTAAAGATTAGGATGTGAATAACTATCTGGTTTTCCCTAGATCTGTAGTGGGAGTGGGAATGGTCATCACACACATCTCAAAAATATGTGTTGCGGGACTCTCTCACTTTCTATTGTAAGGCTTCACGGACCACTTCCCTAGCTCATACAAAAATACATTATAAACATTTTAAAATGTACTGCTGAAGTAATAACAAATTTAATAAAAAATAAAGAAAATATATAATTAAGATGGAAAAATTGCAATTATATTAAAATATTTTTTAACTACAATATTTCCTTCTTCATGATATATCTTTTCTCTTTCTGTTTTACTTTATTTCTTATTTTTTTAATTGCTTTGTATATTATTATTTTAACAGTGCATTTTTTATCGAAAAAAAATTATATGAAGTGTGAGCCAACATTTATATCCTAATTTATTAAATTAGGAAGTTATTCAGTTATTGACTAATGTGGTAGATTGAATTTATTATACTTTAGTTCATAGTTTCTGAAACCCAGAACATTTTAATATGAATATGTTTAAAAATTATTTGATAATCATTTAAGAAAAATAAATCTCATTATTGAACACAGTTATTGTAATTTTAAGTATGACAAAAACATGTGATTATTTCATTTTTTAATTCTTACTCTTTTATTTGTTTCTTTTTAACAGAAAGAAGGGTTGGTGAAGGGGATAGAGGTTTACATATGAATCCACCTCCACCAAGCCCTAGAGGAACATCTCCGCGGCGAAATCCTACTCCTCCTCCCCAAGCAGAACGGTTAGTTTCAGTTATTCTTTTTTAATTTCATTTTAAAGGTTAAAAAATATTTATATATCTGTGTTAATCTGTTTTGCCATAATGTTAGCTGTTACAGATGAAGTATTTAACTGTTTTAATCCTTCAATACCTATGAGATCCCAAATAAATTTTTTTTATCTTTGTTTAGTTTCTGACTAAGTTGAATCTAAATCATATAAAAATAGAAATTTCACATAAAAAATTGTTTTTTAATGGATTTGGCACGATTGTCACCTATAGGTTAGGTGATAGGTACTGCAATAACTTCAACACAATTATAATTTACAATACTTTTTTTTTAAAGACATATTTTTAGTGAAAATGCATATTAAATTTAAATAAAATATGAAATCAGTGTTTTTACTTATTTTTTTTGTTTTTTTATAAAAGTAAAACAAAGTTTAAATCTTACGAGTCACTGAAACCTCAGAACGCCTTCAGCAAAATGATAATAATGAGTAATGATTCTGTCAGCAGACCAATTATTATTTATTTTACCATTAAACAATAATTCAATTGAAGCTTTCTAATTGTGCTGGTGTAGTTAAAGACTTCCAATCATTTTTTGTACATTCTCAACTGTTGTATCACATGTTAATAACAATAGGCACTGATGGGTTAATTGTTTATTTATTGTGCTTACTATTGTTATTACACTGGTTTTATGTTTATGAAATCATTCAGATTTTTACTAGGCTTGCATAAAGACTATTTATTCATGCTTTCATTTAACAAAGGAAGGGTGAAATAATAATGAGAAGAAAAACTGTAATTTTCATTATTTGATTACAAGGCATTATCTCATAACTGCTGATCTGAATTTAATGAAAATCCTTGAGATCATATTTAATAGAACTGATGAATTGATAGGTCATAAAAATCATTTAGAAAAAACAAAAATGCTGTCAGTAAATCAATGTGAATAATTACTAGAATTAAAAGCAGTTGTGGAAGCACGAAGATAATGTAAAATGTTATTAAAAATAAAATATGATGGCTTCTGGCCTTCAAAAGAACTTATTTGAGCATAAATCCTTATTTTGGTCTTTATGATAGTGACTTTGATTGGAAACCTGCTAACTATTCTGATGTAATGCTGATTTTCATTTCAGCTCTTCCTCAATATATTTTTTTTTTGTTTCTTATTTTCCTGTTTTAATGATCAAAGTATGTTATTAATTCTGGTTCTTCAGTGGACCAGTTGAGTCATTAGCTTAGCACCATAACCTGATTCATATTTAGACCGATTTATTGTGGCTTTATCCTATTTTTTTTTTCTTCCCTAACATGCTCATACTTCTCTCGTGTAATCATTCCAATCTATACTGGTTTTTTTGTTTTGTTTTTTTGCTAGATTTTAAATTCTTCAAATCATCTTTCTTTTTAAAATTGATATCCACTTGTCACAATCTTTAACATTACACCCCCGATAGTGCTTCATATCCTGACACTGCGTAATTTATTGTACTTAGTATTTGAAGTCCAAAAAGGCAAGCATGTATGTGTTTAAGAATTAGTCCAGGCCTACCATGAGGTATAGTTCACTAAATATCCTAAGCTCATTTCTTATCCAAAATGGACAGATTACCTTTTTGACCTAGACTTTTTCTTTATCCTTAATTAAGTTAATCAACTTAGCCAGTTGAGTCGTTTAATTATTTATAATCAGCCAGTTTTTCTTCCTATTTTTTTACAAAAGGAATAGTCGCAACATATCTGCCAGGCTACTGGCTGCAGCGATGAGGGATAGGTCAGTTTCATCTAGATCTAGTTCGGGCTCGGAGTCTTCAGGTTCAAGCTCTGACAGTTCAAGTGATTCTGGCTCTAGCTCCAGTTCTAGTAGCTCAACAAGGCGCAAACATAGTAAGTACTACTGTTTCTGTTCAAGTTTTCTTAAATTTTAGTAAATTTTTAACTTATTATGGATTATAACTCAGCAAATTTTTATGTCTTTTAATTGTAATAATAAAAAAAAAATAGTCATGAACAACTGAATTAATTTAGCTTACTGTAATTCATATTTATCAACCCTCTTCTTGGAAACTAGTGAATATATAGAAAAATAATTTCTTATTATTATTTTTACTTTTATTTTGGTTATAGTAAACAGTATTTGATGAAAAAAGTTTTGATGGGATGAAACATATCACAGTTGTCAATTAATTTTATTGAAAGTTGACCATGTCCCCTCATTGATTTAATATTTTTACTTTTTCAAATGAAATTTAGCATCACTTTTTATTCTAGGTCGATTTTGTAGGATCTAAAAAACAAGAAAAATATATTTTTTGACCATACTTCAAATTAAAATTAAAGCTTGTTTAATTTAAATAACCAATTACATCATTTTTCATGGTTACAATTCTTCTTTTTACTATATTTTCATCAATTGATAAATGAAAGTAAAAGAAAATAATTTAATTTTCAAAAAATAGGCTACTGAAACAACCTTATCCATCCTACAAGATAACTTTGCATTTGAATATCGTAATCCGTAAAAAAAAAGGTAGAGTACTTCACACAACCTAACACTACTTTTAACTATTCATTCATTTTATGTTTATATGCAATAATACAACTTTCTGTATGTTATCCTATAGATGGTATGGAATGTACTTTTAAGAAAAAGGTTAATGTTTTCAATAAGCTAACCCTGTGTGTAATTAAAGATTATGGAAAATTAATTTACTAAACTAATAATTTTTTTAATCTTTTTTTTTAACTTTAGTATCTCTTTATTTATTATGTAGACCGGAAGAAAATTGAACTGGATGAGAAATTAGCTCAAGCTGTTAAAGCTAAGGCGAAGGCAATGGACGCATTGAAGTTGTCGGGACAAAAACAACAGATTAAGCTGACGTTAAAGGGCACTGGCTCTTCAATCTCTGGTTTGTATTATTTTATTGTTATGGTTAAGTAGTTAAAGCTGTACTGAATTTTTAAAATATCAAAGTAAACACTACCTTAATCAGTTATAGCCACTGCTTTAATTATCATAATTCCTCATTTTCTCAATCCATTCTCTCTACAGTAGTGCAGTATGTAAATCTGTAAACCAATTATTAATATTAAGTATTTATAATTCATGCATTACTTAAAAATTTTGTTTATGGTTTGACCAAGAGATCTATTAGAATCAAGTTTGTTTCTTGAATTTGAGAAATCAGTTCTGAATACGTTTTATTTCCTTAACACTAACTATTTTATAGTATACATATCTAAAATATATAAAGAAGGTAAGCGCATTTCCATCTTTTCAACCTGTTAAATTAATAAAATATCTTATTAAATACCATTATTCTGGGAAATAGAAAAGAATAGACATTAAAGATTTTGACTCAATTTTCAATCAGACTTCTGTTTACTTATACTCTATTAATGAAACCCTAAAAACTTTTATTTCACATGATACTACCAGAAAATAAATAATTTTAATTATATTTTTATGCTTTATAAAACAGTGATTAAATAATTGGTGTCTTTTTCTATTGGAATTAATTTTTATAATTATTTTTCATTATTATCAATCAGAATAATAAGGACAAGATTCCTTAGGACCCCATATGCTCCCATTGTTCTAGGTTAGAATTATATAACTTCTACTTTTACACCCATCACTTTATTAAAATTGTTTTGTTTTATAAGAACTGCTCCATGGAAAAAATGTTCGACAGCTGAGGGTCACTTTTCTCTTTAGTTTAATGTGTAATCCTAAGAATTTTTTTTTCCTAGACGATTCTGATTGATAGTTAATAAATAATTTAATTATAATAGAATAATCACTCTTAATTGATTTGTGTAATATCTCTTACAGAACGGTTAGCTGCTCCACTCACCCGAAAGAGGCCAGCTCCTGACTCTCCTAATTCAGGAGAAGACGACAGCTCTCCAAATGTAAGTTTATATTTTTTAAAATTTATCTTAGTTGATATATATATGTTCAGCCGTAAACCGTTTACTGAATTTATTTCAAATTGCAGGTTGCCAAGAAAAAGAGTGCTCCTTCAAGAAGGGAAGAACTTTTGAAGCAATTAAAAGCTGTGGAAGACGCTATTGCAAGGAAAAGGTCCAAAATTTAATTCAGGGGATACTTATTTCAAGGCAACTCGCCTTACTTTCCTTTATTCTTAAAATTATTTTTTTACATACCTCTAGTAGAAGCTGCTCCTGAATTAAAGGAACATCAGTTTTTGACCAAGTTGTTTTTGAACTTTTTTAATTAAAATATTTTTATTTTGTACAAATTGTCTCCTTACAGCCTTTTCAAAGGCTATATGTATATTAGCTTGGAAACTTTATCGAATGAGATGTGTATAAAAAAAAAGAAAAAAGAAAAGCTATGTAAAATGATTGTCTTTTTTGATGAAAATAATTTATAACAAAAACATTTTGTAGATTTTAGTTTTGAACAAATAAACCATGATCAGTATTTATAGCTCTGATTTTTCTTCTGCTTTTAATACCCTCACAGCATCTGATTTGTTTCAATTTAATTTCTACAGCCTCAGCAAGTAAACAGATTAGTATAAAATTTTACTCTTTGGGGGGAGTAATTTAAAAGTTTGATTAACGTGAGCTATTTACTAAAACTTATTATTTCATATTGCTATACAGGGTATTTACCAATCGGGGAATTTCAAAAATATTTAGAGGATTTTTATTGTCGGGAATACAAACAAATTTACAGAAGTCTTCATAAGTTCTAATATTTAAAATCCTTCAATTTTCCATAAACTACAAGATTTTAGTAGCAACAGGTCGCAACATACAATAGCTGTATAAAACTTAACTAAATACAATGAAGATATAAAAGTTAGTAATAACACCCTAAATAAAACATTGCCTAAGAAATAACTTATAAATAAATGTTAACACTAATTTCTTATTGACTTTTTCGATGAACCAGGGTGAAAATAACAAAACTTCTGTCTAAACGATATTCAAATTTAATAATGAACTTACCTTATTTTATAAGTTTCACCTATTTTAATTCAAAATAAATATTTCACTCTTGCAAATAATATGGCAGAATAAATTTGCCTTTACGGGTGTCGTCATGAAAACTTTTACTAATTTATAAAAAGTTTTTAATTTTTTGAATCCATATTTTGGAGTCCGAGACTTTCTCAGGAAGTCAAATCATCTCAAAATATGTAAGAGATTTTGGAATAAATACTTATGAAAAATGTTGTTATAATTAGTTTATACATTACTTTGTTTATTGCAAAAAATGGTGCAAATTGCGAGAACAAGAATTTGACCTAGAAAAATGGCATTTTCCTGATGCTTCTCAAATAGAATGAAGTGCAGTCCCTCAGCTCACTACACTATATTACGATGAGGATTTAGAAACTTTCTCAATTTGCGCAACGTGTGTATGTGTAAAATTTTATGTTCCTATACCTTATATTTGAGGAAATGCAGATAGTCGAAAAGCTTTACTTAGGAAAATATAGTCATGCAGTATTTGTTGTTTGATTATTTTTCATGCAGATTTTTTTGCTTGGCAGGGACGTTCCTTGATCTTTTGAATGATTTTTTTTATTCAAATAATCGTCTTAAGATAAAAGATGGCAGATAAATTAAAATTACTTGTTATTTCTAGAAAACACACATTGAACAATAGATAATTGTATCCAAAATATGTTACCTATTGACTAGCTCTGGCTTAAAAAGGATGTAATAAGTTACAATTAAAGGAATCTGAATGGTACCTATCTCCAGAAGATGAAGAAAGAGCATTCTTTATTGCTAAGAAGGCCCTCTCCATCAATAAAAAGCAGCACTTACACCAGGGCCCTGTTTCATAATGAAAGCTAATAGTATTAGTTGATAGTACAAGTGTAGAAACTAGTGTGGTAATAATACTAATAATTATTTTTTTTTATTATTGGGATGACTATTAATGATATTACAGGAATTAAAAAATACTAAAGTACAAGTCTGTGTAATTGAATTAAGATAAATCTACAAGACTAATAGTATTAGTTTGTACTTTATTTTGAAACAGGGCCCAGGTCATATTTATGACTGAGAATTATCTTCAATATCAAATGTCCTTTATTACTATCTTAAAAATTATCCAGGGAATATCCCATTGGTCAGTTAAAGTAAAACTAAAAAGAAAAAAAATAGATCAATTAATGCTTATATTTTTATTTTGTCATAAATAATGGACTGAGTTATATTTTACATCACAATGGTCAGTCACTAAACACATTAATGAGAAACTTATTTAAAGAGATAGTCTGAACCACACATCTATTAAAAATGTCATGCAACGGCACATCAGAAAATCACAGTTAAACAGAAAACATTTTTAAAAAAATATTTACAGGTGTAGTATTTTAAACTCTATTTCTTACACGGTGACTTTATTTACATATAACGATTTTAACATAAAACTTAATTACATTTTTTGATTTATCTGAATCATTCAAAAAAAGGAATTAATGTAAAACTCAGATGACTATACACTATACATCAAATTACGTAGTCATCAGTCGTATATGTATGCACACGCATATATATTTCTTTAAAAACAAATTTAAAATATGATATGGGTATCTTTAATTAATCTTTAAAATGGAGGGGGATAATACATTAGAGTAAGCTGCTATTTATTTTTTACACTTTTCTCAGCAGCCTTTTTTGCTTTGACCATTTCTACAAGGTCTTTGTATCTTTTCATGCAATCCTTTTTACTTCTTGATGGAACACATGCAGCTATCCTATCCCACCTCTCTGGTGTACTTGTAGGGTATGTTTTCAAGGCTTGTTCTAATAATCTCTGCTCTTCTGCGGTCCATGCTTGTTGTTCTGGGCCGTCAAATCTATAACAAACCATACGTAAGTTTACATATTTATTTATAACCTAAAATTACTACACTTTATTTAATGGAATAATTTATACATAATTTTTAAATTTCCCACAAATAACTCCCCCAGACACTTAAATTTAATTTTTAATAAGTAAACTAGAGAGAGAAAAAAACAAAACAATATTCCTTAAATGATGTAGGAGTAACTCTAGACCTCAAAAGAATAAATATAAAAAATGCATTGAAGAAGACATGGAATTAATATAACCTACAAAATTATCCAAAATATTAATATTGTCCAAATTGTCGTTACTTTGAAATAGAAAATTTTAAGTTCCAAACTAAAAATTGTTGATGGTAATAAAACAACTGGAACTTCATACTAATGAATAAAACAATTAAAATTAATTCTCAACTAAAGTGCAAAACCCTGTAACAGTAAAAACCCCAACTTTTCAGAAGATATAAAAACCATTCAATAAAACTTTATATAAAATAATCCTCCATCAAAACTTTTTACACCAATATGGTTTCACAATTTAGTCAACATACCATTTAAAAATTTAGAAAAAATTAACAAAATGTTCATGAAAATCCAATGATTTTTCAGAGAAGTTTGACAACCCAAGGAAAATCAGCAGAAAACAAAGCAAATAGTTAATGACACCATGAATGAATAACAATCAATGGTATACAATGTAATAAATAATTTATTCTTGGTACTCATATCTTTACTGGTACAAAATGCGAAGCAAATAAATGATAATAAGAATTTATTCATAAGTTAAACAATCACTTTATCTATTCTTGGGTCTGAGAAAATGTGGGATTATTATGAAAAAATGGATATTTTTTAATATCAAATAAAAATATGGGATAAATTTTTTAAATTAAAAAAAAAAATACAGCAGAAAAAGTTACAATAAAACCAAAATCATAGATAATATTACTTGATCTTAAATATAACATAATAAATAATCAGATGGTTTTTTGTTAAGGAGTGTAAAAATACAGGTCTACGACCAACAATTTTATTTGATGATTATGGCTAATTTTAATTTTTTTTTATATGCTGAAACTGAAAATGAACGGTTCCTTCCATAATGTACAGATTTTTCCAATATATAATTTTTAACATTAAAATCTTTCATAGCAAGAGTATTGTTCAATTTAAGCACTTAAAATTATTATACCAATTATTATTGTATTATTAACTTAAAATTATTATTGTGCCATTTCTCTCAAAAGAAATGGCACAAATTAGACTCTAATAAGGTCTATTTGAATTTGAAATATAACACAATGTAATTATAATTGTTTAAATACATTTATATTACTTTTTATTACATCAAATCCAACAAATGTATACCTTAATTTCATCATCAGAACAAGTGAAAGATTGTCATTCCAACTAAAACATTTCAAGTTGGTCAAAATATACAAGAATAATATAGATTTGAGTAGTAATAAAGTTTATCTAGCACAATTTGCAAATTCACTCTATCCAGCAATTGAGAAAAATTTAAATATTCCTTTTTTACAGACTAATGTTATTGATTGGGGTTTTTAATGAAATGCGAATATATCTGAACAATTATAAATACATTATATTGTAGAAATTTTAAGTTAATTGGTTAATTATCCCAGGTGCTATAATAGATTTTCTGAAGTTTTGTTCATTTCATTCAACAGAGTTCATTTTTAGTTTTAACCGCCAATAAGATACAGTGACCCACCAAAATCATCAAACCAAATTTTAAAAGGTTCCTTTCTGTAGACCTGAGTAATTTATTCTGATTATAGTTCACCAATAAATCTCTTTCCACAACAAATTCCTATCAAGATTCATCTGTCAGTGCTGGATCAGATGCTCACTCAGTAAAGTACACTAACACCCATAAATCCACATCCTTTTTTATAATTATACAAAAACATATCCGTAATTTTGTCATATTCAGGGCAAAGAACTTAAATGTTCAAACAAAATAAATTTAATTTTACCAATACTAAGCTGCAGAAGTAATTTAACTTGACACAACATTAAAATGGGAAAAAGTTAACTAAAATTATGGAGAAGGATTTTTTATTTATTTATTTTTATCAACACCATTATTGAAATTGATAGATTTATTTATTGATAGATATTAAATCTCCCACACAGTTGTGGGCAATAGGTAATAGTGATGAATGATCTCATACATACTAAAATAAAAAAAATAAATAAATAAAATAAAATAAATTAAAAAAAAAAAACATTATTAATTAATTAAGTACAATTCTTAGCTTCCAAAAAATTCAATTGCTTTTCTCTAAAATTTTAGGTATTAGATTCATTTTTGGATGATGATCACAAATAATAAAATTTAATTGACATCAAAAGTTGAGAGGAATTGATGTTTTAAATAAAAAAAAAAAATAAAAAAAATAAAAAAAAAAAAAAAAAGAGCAAAACTTAATTTCTTCATACTTTTGCAATGGATGTTTCATAACAGATATTAGGAAACTATTATTTATATTTTCGTCAGCAACTATAAAAAAAAAATCTTATGGGAACACCTCTAATCAACTTCAGAGTTGGGCAAAAAGTAATTACAATTACTGCAATTTGAAATTGTAGAATACTAACTACATTCTTATGTAATTGTTATTTTTTTCTTTTTAAGTAACTGTAATTATAGTTAAAAATATTTATACCAAAATGGAAAAAATCTGTTTTAAAATGACCCCTAAACATAAAAATGATTTCCAGTTTAAGATTGTGTGCTGTCATAGATTTATTAACATATTATGGTTTATTTATGTTTTCAAAGATGCTGAAAATAAATATATAATTGAACTTATGATCCGGCGCTTGTGTATCGATTTATTTTTATCTTTAGGACTTAAGCTTATAAGAAATATGTTCAAATGAATTCACATATGAGTTGAATTAAATGTAAATTAAGAAGTAATTGCAATTACATAGAATCAAGAAGTAATTGTAATTGAGAATGAAAATTACATTAATTGTATGGAGTAATTGCAATTACTTATGCAAAATTACAGTAATTGTAATTGTGTCTCACAATTACTTCAGTGTAATTGTGTCTCACAATTACTTCAGTGTAACTGTGTCTCACTATTACTTCAGTGTAATTGTTTTTCAAAACCACTAATTTTCTATGTTTTGGACTGTTAAACGGTAATCTAGATGTACTTATAGAGCAATTGAAACATGTAAGATGTAATTAAATTACTCATGTAATGGTTTGAATCTAACTCTGACCGACTTAAACTTCATTGAAAAATTAGTTATTGTTAAGTTATTGTGATAAAAATAAATTAAAATCTTATTAACACATTTAAGTATTTGAATAATAGAAGAACTCCCTCTAAAAAAGGTTTTAACAAACATTTCTTCAAATGTTCAGAGGGATAAGAACAAAGCAAACACGAGTTAGAAGCTTTTTCTGCAGAACCTTTTGTCAAGTTTTTGTAATTAGAACCGTTATACAGGGAGACTGTTAATTATTACCCCCTAATTAGAGCTAATAAAATATGACATGCAACCCTTAAGTAAATGATATTAAAGTTACCATTACTAAAATTGAATAGAAATCAATAACTTTATACTTACCTTTGTGATGTTTCAACTTCAACATTAGTAGATTTCTTGCGCTTTTCAAGATTATCAAAAGCTTTCTGATTAGCAGCAGCTTTAACACTATCATCAAGCGATTGCAATTCCTTCGCTTTAGAAAGAACTTCTCTGGCTGTAACAGTATTTTCTTTTCTTTTTCCATGCTGATTCATAAAGTTTGCGACTACTTCCCACCTTTGATTTGTTCCTGCAGGAAAAAGATTGACAGCCTTTATAAGCAGATTTATATCAGCCTGAGTCCAACTAAAACTGGAGTTGTTTGTTTGACCATTCATTTGCTTATTGTTGACAGTTTTCAGGTGATTTTCCCTTTCTGACTGCAACTCTTTCTCAAGTTGTTCAATTTTAGAAAGGAAAACATCACGGCCTCCATCTTTTATTTCTGAATTAAGACTTTCAAGTTCTTTCTGAGATAAAAGTTCACACAACTTCTCCGTGTACTCCATATGTTTAACTAAATCATTTTGTGTTTCAATAAAATAGTTATTAGCTTTGCAAGTATCCCGTAAAATTTTCTTTTCTTTTTTCAAAGCTCTTTTTTGTGCTTCCCTTTCAGCTTTCAAAGCATTTTGTTTAGCTTTTTCAGCAGCTTCTTGCTCCTCTTTTTCTTTTCTCAACTTATCTTCAAGTTCTTTTTGGACTCTTTCAATTTCTTCTTGTTTAGCTCTTGCTGCTTCGATTTTAGCTCTCTTTTGAGCTTCTTTTTTGTTCTTATCATCCTGCTTGAATTTAACAATTCTAGGATCATTATTATAAGCCAGGTCAACAAGACAACGGATTCTTGCCATTTCTTCTTTCTTTCTTTTAGCTCTCACAGCTCGGTTTTGCTTTTCAATCCATCTTCTTTCATCTCTATCTTGACCACTCTCTTTAGCTTCTTCATCTTCATAAGAATATTCTCTCCACGATTCAAAGTTGTACCAAAAATTATAAAAACGATCTACATTTTCCCTAGATTCATCTGGACCACCTAACTGTGGAATTGGAGATTTTTCTGACCACTGTGAATTCAATTCAAAGTACTTATTAAAAACAGAATAGAAAACGCCTTTGCTAATTTCAGAATTACTAGGGATATTATCATCAAAATATGGATCGACTGAATCATAAGACCTTCTTTTGGTTTTATCTCCTAAGATTTCCCATGCTTTAGTAATACATGTAAAATAATCATCATCTCTATTCACTATTTCACCTTTAGCTTTTCTCTTGTCAGGATGGTGCTTCAATACTTTTTGCCTATAGGCAGATTTCACTATTGATGAGGAAGCCTTAAAACGTAACTCACCTAGTCCCAAAACAGCATAATGGTCTTGCTTTTTCCACTCTTTAGGATCCAAGCTTCTTAAATAATCATCATCATTGTCATCCGGGATAAATACTAAGTCTTCTGACTGATCAGAAGGGGAACTAATTTCTAAACTCACATTATTATCACAAGCCAAATTTCTGATGTACTCTACATAGTAAGGTCCAACACATTCCACTAATTTATATTCTAATCTCAAACCATTAGAAGTCTCTTTAGTTAGATCCACAACCATTATATTTTTTTAATTCCAAAATATCTATTGCCCAATGGAATAATATAATCTTAAAATAATAATTTAATATTTATTTTATAACTAAATAACTTGTGTACAACATTTAAATATTATACCCAAATAATAAGCATGTGTATAACTATAACCTCCTCAATCAGTAATATAACCTTTTAATCTTAGAACCACATAAATAAATGTAGATGCAAATAAAACATTTCCATTATTTACGCCCATATTTGTAAAAAAAATCACCAAAATAAAAATTCTAAATTCCTACTCTTAAAGTTAAAAATTCATGCTGAGTTCATAATTAAATTAAAAATGCATACTCGGACCTTTAATGTATAGTTAATCTAAAATCTTATTTCTATTTTTTTTAATTGAATAAGCTATAAACTAATATTATTTAAAAGCGTAATATGCGAATAATTTGTCAAAAAATCTACAATTTTGTTTATTTAAATAAGACACTTAACTGGTACTGAAAGAAGACGCTGTGGCCGCCATATTGAGTATTTTATTGTCGTGGCAGTACGATTTGTGTCTAATTTGTGTTTAAAGTTTAGTTATTTATAGTGTAATATATGAGTAGGTCGTCTCGAAGTGATAAATTGAAAGGAGGTCACAGCATGAAAAGAAGAAGCACGAGTAGAGATTCTCCTCCTATTAGAAGCAAGCGGTCTCGGTCCAGTATAGGAAGATATGATGACAGTTCAGATGAAAGATTATCGCCTGATCGTCTTAGACGCCGAAGTAGGGTAAGATCTCCTCCCAGTCCTCGTAGGTATCCTTCTCCTAGTTCGCATAGAAGTGAATATAGGTCTAGAGAATTGGACCGATCGTATCCTAGTTACAAAGTGTTGTGTGTTAGTGCGTTACATCCCAAAGCAAGTGATGAAGTTATTAAAGACACATTGTACAGAGAATACAAAAAGTTCGGTGAACTGAGTATTCGTATTTCTCATGACTTAGATGAAAGGGTAGCTTATGTGTGCTTTAGAAATTCAGAAGATGCCCGAGATGCTAAAAGAAGTAAGCCAAGAATCATCTTGTTTGACAAAGTTGCCCTTGTGGAACCTGTTTATGAGAGTAGAAGTTCTTCAGATCCATATAGACCTCGGAGTAGACCAAGATCTAGAAGCCTGACTCCTGATCATGACCGGTATTACCGTAGCCCTGAACATAGGGCTCCTGATAGAAGTGTTGAACGTATGTATGGACCTCCTCCAGTTATGCAGTATAGAGAGTATCGACATGATGTTCTGTCAATGCATCACCCAGATTTTATTCGCGGCCCTCCCATGCACCATGGGATACCACCACATATTCCTCCTGTACCACCACACCATTATGGCCCTCCTCGTCACATGATTCATGGATTTCGCCCACCTCCACCTCATTTTGAACATAAAGTGGAAAATAAAAAAGATAAATTTCCTAACTATTTGCATCATGTTCCCCCAGAAGATGACCCCCTTGCCACTCGAACTTTATTTGCCGGGAATTTAGAAGTAAATATATCTGATGAGGAACTTAGGCGTATTTTTGGTCGGTATGGGGTAGTTGAAGATATAGATATTAAACGCCCATTGCCTGGAACTGGTAATGCTTATGCTTTCGTGCGCTATCAGAATTTAGATATGGCACATAGGTCAAAGGTTGAGTTGTCTGGGCAATACATAGGTAAGTTTCAATGTAAAATAGGTTATGGTAAAGCTACTCCTACAACTAGAATATGGGTTGGAGGCTTAGGGTCTTGGACATCCCTTTCTCAGTTAGAAAGAGAATTCGATCGTTTTGGGGCAATAAAAAAAATTGATTATATTAAAGGTGACACTCAAGCCTATATTTTGTATGATTCTATTGATGCTGCCACAGCAGCAGTTAAAGAAATGAGAGGATTTCCATTAGGAGGTCCTGAACATAAATTGCGTGTTGATTTTGCTGATGTTAATCCTGTACCACCAATGAAACCAAAACCATTGCCCGGAGAAGAAATTGGTGCTGGAGATTTTAGAGCCCGGGATGCATTTCCCTATCCTGATCCTCATTATGAAGCCTGGGGTGAGGGTGATTATTATGGTGGTTCCAGAAGTTTCAGGGGTCGAGGAGGGAACGGCGGGTGGTCTGATAGGAGGAGTAGCAGGTATCGCTATGGTGAAGAAGAATGGAGAAGGTCTGAGGAATATGACAGATACAAAAGATCTGGGTCTCGGGACAGATCACAACCTCGGTCAGAGGGAAGTGATAGCCATAATGGTCTTTTGGGTTCAGTTAGGACTTTGTCTGAACTAGCAAAAAAATGTGTTACATCGTGGAATGGTGCGTTGATTTTGAAAAACTCCTTATTTCCTGCAAAATGTCATCTTACTGATGGTGATAGTGATATTATAGACAGTTTGATGAAGGATGAAGATAACAAACCTTTACTGAGAATCACTCAAAGGCTTCGTCTTGATCAACCTAAACTTGAAGATGTATCTAAAAGAATTTCGAGTTCCAGTAGCCATGCGATATTCCTTGGTCTCTCTAATAACAGCTCCACAAGTGTTTCAAGTAATGATGTATCAGTTCAAACAAGACCACTTAGAAATCTTGTTTCATATCTTAAACAGAAAGATGCTGCTGGAGTGATATCTCTTGTTAATAAAGACACTGAAGCTACTGGAGTGCTATATGCTTTTCCTCCATGTAACTTTTCTGCTGATCTCCTCAAACGTACTGCCCAGAGTTTAACAGCAGATGCATTAAAAGAAGATCATTTGGTTATTGTTGTTGTTCGAGGAGGCACAGCATGATTATAATTACCCCTAATTTTTAATTGTAAATTACTTATAAAATTGCTATTGTATTTTAATCTATTATATCAGTTTGTAATGTTACTGTGACTTGGAACTGTGAATATGATATTTTGATTCAACTAGTGAACTTTAGTTGAGAACTTTTTTTTTTTTTTTCTTTTAAACATGAAAGTTTTGTTACTAGAACTAATTGATCTTTTATGTTGACTGCTATGAATTAACTTTAGTGTTAGTGATTGAGGTTTACAGATAGTTCTCATTTGTGTAAAATGTGATGATACGAGAAAAAATAATAGTTTTGTGTTTAGTCAGTGAAGTGATCACTG
Organism: Halyomorpha halys; assembly: GCF_000696795.3. Lineage (NCBI taxonomy): Eukaryota > Metazoa > Arthropoda > Insecta > Hemiptera > Pentatomidae > Halyomorpha > Halyomorpha halys. The sequence goes on from NW_027111574.1 coordinate 149,508, forward strand.
TGTAATTAATTTTAATATCTGAAAAGTGATGTTTTGTTTTTCTTTTCATTTTAAAAAATAATTGAATCAGTAAACCTTATTGTTCATTTTGTGACCGGTTTTTATTGATAGTGATGTGAAGTGTATTTTGTTGTGGAAAAAATAGATGGTTTACACTCCACTGTGTAATTTTACTAACTCCCATATCTGTGTGAAAAGTGGTTTCAGTTGGGTGTAATAGTACTTATTACTTTTTTGTGGGAAAGATTTTTAACTAAATTAAACAACAATAATATGTGATGTAAGTGTAGTGAATGTCGAATATTTTATTTATAAATTATTGTTCCTTTGTTTTTGCGTAGTGGAGTTTTTTTTTTTTTTTTTAGTGTTGTTTCTTGTGTAAATTTGTGGAAACTGGAGTAAGCAGTTTTGAGTAAATGTGATCCAGGTTTTAATGAAATGACACGCCTTTCCCATAAAAGAAATGGATATTCATATAACTGGGGAAGACAGAAATAGTATTTATTTATTTTTTTTTTTTTCAGAAATAATCGGTACGGTAAGATCTATTTATATTGAATGGTACACTAAATAAATATTTTTTTAATAGATAATTTTTTCTTTTTAAAGATAGTGCCCATCTTTCCAAGTAAGTAATTTTAAATGAATAACAGCTAAACCTTTAAAATTCATATGATAAATAAATTCGGTGTTGCAAGGAACTCTTGCTTCTTGAATTACATTATTTTCTAAATTTTATGCTTAAAATAGAATTTTTATTTTTTTAATTTATTACCAATATAACAGATTTTTATTGTGGAGCAACAAGTTAGTTTTAATTAAACTAGTTTAGTTTGTATTTCTAGTTTCCCATCAAAATAATATTGAAGAGATGAATTATATTCTAATATTGGTGGTGTATGATAATGTGGATGTTGTTGGTATTCATACTGTAAAAATGAGTGTTGGGCCATATGTTTTTTTATGACTATAGTTTTTTTTAAACTGTGAAATACGCAATTATTTTTTATGTCATGTATGTTACTAAGAATAACTCAAAACAATCAGCTAAAACTATAATAATGGGATGTTTAGGTGAGAAATTAAATGAAGTATATTGTATGTTAACTCACTTTTTTTTTCTGTATTCCCACTTAATAAGATATCAGAATTTTATAGTTTACAAGATTTATTGTGACATAACCCTCAAGAATTTGACAGAATCCTAATGTATTTAGTGAGAATAGAAAACAATATCCTTGTTTTGATATATCAAGAAAAAAAAGTTTTACTACTAGAGCGAACTTGTAATTTTTTATTTATTTTAGCTTTATGATGGTGAGGATGACACAAATAACTAGGGTTGGTGTAGTACTCATGTCATCCTTACTATCTTAAAGCTATTCCCCCAACTTCCGAAAAAATTATATGTGCTTTGGTGTTTGTAAACTTAAAGGAAATACAATTATAATGTGTGTAATCAAATCTATGATTCCCCAGGAAGTAGCTAAGGCATTTTGAATACTAACCAGATCGGGGGATAAATGAATTTGAAAAAAGTAGCTTTAAGCACAGTATTAATCAAGGAATTATGTTTGTTGAATGATTGTTTGTTCACCAATTACATAAAGGCTTACTTAAATTGCCTAAATAGATTGATACAAAAATGTTTTATTTAAAAAGTTTCAAATGTATTTGTAATAACAGGCCCACCCCAGTTAAATACAACTATGGCAGTTAAATATTTATTCTATCAAATCAGCCATAAATCTGAGTTTGGTAGCCCTCCTGAAGCAGCTCACCCTTCCTCTATAAAGTGGGTACCCTTAATTGAAAGAAAAACCTGGCAGTTGAGCATGATCTTGAGCAAATCTTCCCCTTGTGCAACCGTTGTTTTAGAAACAATTCTTCCTTTCCTGAGACCCGGAAACCCTTTTCCTGTTGTAGTGATTCATGTTTTCTTTCAAGTTTTGAAGATGAAACCCAGAACATTAAATATTACATTTAGTACATTTAATTTCAATGAACTCACAATATTGACTTCCTATAAATTTTAATAAGAAGAATTGTGAATTTTCATCATAAGAATAAATATGCTAGATGTTGGAGAAGGTGAGGCAAAACAGGGCTATGTATCATAGCGGGCTTCCATCTTTGAATAATGATGTCAGTTTCATCAGTTGATAGCCAATGTTGTTTCGACATCCTCTGATTCATTCCCACTTTGAATCTTGTATGATTCGCCATTAAGGTGAATTTTTTATGCCAAATTGCCACGTTTTGCTACTTTTTAGGCTCTTTTGTTTGATACTTTGGCCATTGTCCAAATAGTGTGTATTTCGAAAATATATGTTATTAGATAAAAAATGGTATGTATGGATTCAATTTTCAGACAACAGTTTTCATCTAGCCTGAAAGCGTATTGGAGGCTTAATGGGGAGGGTGAGAGTTCCTTTTGTTAAATAAATCATTTAAATCCAAGAAATGGTTTATGTCGAAACCTTCATGCTCAAAATTATGGAAGATGATGAAAAATGTTAATATTGCAACAAATTGCTGGGCCCACGATTCTTGTGCATTGATTGTTAGAGAAGTTGAGACAATTTACATTTGTGTGCTATAATGACAATCTTGATCCTCATTTCTACTGAAACAAGTTTATTACTGTTATTTTTCTTCTGATCAAGAGATGTTTGAATTAACAATTGCAAAAAAAATCATTTTCGTTTTATGATTAAGTGATTTTCTTCCTATTAAAATGATTTTATAATGGAGTTTGAGTGTTATTTAGTGAGATTTAAAACTATACAATTGCAAATAAAACCCTTTATTTTAAAGGTTTTAACAAGTGACTGTGATAAATAAATTTTAATGTAAAAGTTGACTAATTAGAAATTATTGTAACCGGGGCAGAATAGCCTGCATGAAGTTGAATTGTTAAATATTTTTAGTTCCAAAATTGTATTAAGATGTCCCTGAGGATGGCCGGAATGTCAGACTAATAACAAAAATAAAATGTGTTGAGACAAAAATCGATAAAAATTGAATTATTTATTCAAACAACATTAGCCAGTCTTAAGAAAGTTGTAAAGATTATAAATAAAAAAAAAATTGTTTAGATGTAATAAATCATATATCGATTAATAATTCAAACATCTATTTCCCAAAGATCTCATTAATATTATTTTATAAGAAATGGATAAAAGTTATTCAAAAAGTAAAATTAGTCTCTTTTTCCCTCCTAGCTCAAAAGAAAATCAGCAATAAAAATATTTTTGTGAAGGACACCAGCTTTTATTTACTCCAAAATGTAAATATATTTTTTATTTAAAAATAATCATTAAAAAAAAAAAAAGAAAAAGCTTTAAGTTTGTTGTTCTTCAAATGATAGGTTTTATTTGCAATTGCTTTATTTTAAAGGTTTTAACAAGTAAATGTGATAAATGAATTTTAATTTTGTTTTTAATGTAAAAGTTGAAATTGTTGTGATATGGACAGAATAGCCTGCATAAAGTTGAATGGTTAAATATTTTTAGTTCCAAAATTGTATTAAGATGTCCCTGAGGATGGCCGGAATGTCAGACTAATAACAAAAATAAAATGTGTTGAGACATAAATGAATAAAAATTGAATTATTTATTTAAACAAAATTTTTTTTTAGTTTGACTTGTTGGTTTATCCGTCCTTAAACATTTTTAACATAGAGAAGAACAAACGTTTGTCAAATATCTCTTTCAACTCAGGAGAGGGTGGCTCTACTATTCTTGGTTACTAGTGTCCAATGAATGATTCCCTCACTTAGTACATCTGTTCCTTTGTTATGACCTATTGAAGTAATAACTGAAAAGCAATTATGAATAAAATAAAAGCTGCTAAGGTTAATTCAGTTAATAATTTGAAAAATTAAAATAACTGTTTGTATGATTTTATTAGTTCCAAAGTATAAGTATTATTCATAATAAAAATAGGAATAGAAGTCAGATGTTAAGCTTCATAATTTTGAGTAAGTACATTTTCAATATTTATTTTTAGATTTGATATTCCATTTAAGGAAAATTGTTTTATTTTGAATCTATACAATCAAATTTGTTGTAATTAAAATGAAATTATGAAGTTGCTTTCTTTTTTTCCCTGGGCTTCAGGTTTTCATAACTTAACTCCAGCTCCAAAATATCCCTACCTCAATTCAATTCAATCCAAAAATAGCACAGTGTCTTGAAAGGTATTTTCTGCAAATAATAAAAAAATTTTATTGAAAGAATGTCTTTACCAAGGAAACATTACTTCAACTGCCAAAACATAACTGAACACTGTTTAAAAATAAATTAATTCCTAAACAAAGAGTAAGTAAACTTTTTTTACTCAATAATTCTCTCAGTAGGAATCTAATCTTCATATTGAGAGAACAAGCGATAAAAATAACTGTAACAATGAGCTATGTTAAGTTGTTAATTGTAAGGAAAAAGCAATGAGACATACATCTTTTTGGGTTTAAGAACATTTTGCTGATGCTTGGAATACACTAGGTGAAAAAAGTAAAGAATTTTTTTGGATGGTCCATTGCACTCCCCAATAAATTACTGTTTCTCTTTGTCCTAATGTTAAATGACTCATTTAATCCCATATCTATAGCCTGAATCTAAAAGAGTATTTTTCTTGTTTCTTCCTTGTTCTGCTTTTATTTAGTGTGCTATTGTTAATATTTTAGTAATTAGCATTGTATTTTTACATTAATTAAGATGCAGGGATCTTCCTTTTCCTTACTCAACATTATATTTTGCTTTTGCCTTATATAACATTATGTATCAGCCTTATGTAGTTGTCATCGAATATGTTAAAAATTATTTTTTTTTTCTGAAGAAGAAAATCTAGGAATTATTCAATTTATAATTTAGATGTATGTATAACATTGTATGGATCATTTCTATACAACGTTCTATTTGTGTCCCTGACTGATAGTAGGTTTTTATGTGAAGGAAGGACTGTATTACAAACTCACTGATTAGAAGTTTTATTGCAGGAACAAGTAATAAAAATTCTCGAATTTCGATGTCTCAGGGTTAACTTTTAGGTATTTGAATTCTCTTCTCTACAACATGCAAAGAGACAGGATTTCTAACAAGAATATTAAGTACTTTAACGGGAATGAATTTATCTTCACCGTTTAGATTTTACATCATAATACATGTATCTCTCATATTTTCAACCTCAACCCCGGAACGTTCGAAAACGCAGCCAATTCTGATGAACTGCATGATAGAAAAAATAGTTAGGTTTGAAGGACATTCTCAAGGAATCCATCTGTTACCTCCTAGATGTTGCTAGCTCATTTGTTTTCCCACAATCCTGGCAGATTTCGTCTAATCTTGGGGAGTTGGTTAAAACCTAATTATTCAACGAACTTACGCGTCATTAGAGGTTATAGTAATTATCTCAAAGTCAGAACTCATGAAGCCATCACACTGCATAGCATGAGGCCTTTAGTTGAAAATCCTCACGACCCTGGAGTCTGTAGGTTGTGAGTAAAGGCTACTTTGTGTATGTTCTTATGCAGACACAAACTGACGCTCATATGTATGTGTGTTGTTTCTCAATTGCCTCGTATTTTGGAGGGAAATAAAATTCTTATTATGAAGTAATGGAACTATCAAAAACACATTTACTCAATTCGATTTTGAATTGATTTTCAGCTTTCTTAAAGTCCATACGTTTTCGTAGCTTAGATCATTTCGGATAATAATTTTCTTCTTATTCTTTATTATTATATTTTAGGATACTTCACAGTATAATTAATCATATTAATCTTTTTTGTGTTTTACGGGAATAAAGAAAGTAGTTAGAAGTATGCACCGGAACAAAAAACCCTGGTCATTCAAATTAATTTAACTATATGAAGGGAATATGGTCCGGGTGCGGTAAAAAAAAACTCAAATAGTATAATTCTACTATTTGAGTTTTTTTTTACCACACCCGGACCATATTCCATTCATCTATACACACGGTCAATCAATAATCTTCCAGTAATTTAACTATAGTACATAAATTTGTTGTAAATTGTACTGTATCAAATTTATTTTTATTTGTATTATTTTCGATACAATTTTTGTTTATTTAAAAAGAAACATGTATTTTATATTTGTATTATATTATAATTATTAAGTGAGAGATCTACATTTTAAAATCAGTTGTTGCTAATTAGTCGTTTAACTAGACTAACTAATTGATGAATGAATTTCAGTTTTTACTGTTCTAGTTATGAAGTCAGTTGGCTTTTTAAAAGTTATGTTTTTTTAATTCATATTTAAATTTTAAATTAATAATAACTAATATGTTCATACTTCTTTGCATTATATAACTTTAATTTTATTTCATTTCCTTAAGTAAGTTATTGTACCCGCTTTTTCAATTACCTATGTCTACATTTTATTTCCCGCTTCTCTCATCACTTCTAATTCTATTTTGTAAAACTATTCATTGTATGTGTAAAATTATTTTGTTTATACTTTCTTTTTATATTATTTTATTTTTCTATACTTACTGTGGTTGTTATCTTGTTTTGTTTTTAGTCCTGAAGAAGGCTAGAAACTCTAGCCGAAACGTCGGCACATTAAAATAAGTTAATCATACTTATTTGTGTTTCATTGACCGCACCCCCAATCATCTTCTCCTCAGTTATGATTTTTGAGATACCTAGGACTGTTAGTATATTAAGATATTGTGGATTTTCCGTTATTTCCTCACAATCCTGGAATCGCATTATTATTTTATAATTGATGTGCCGTAAAAACTAGTAATTTCTTTGACGGATTTATTTAAAAATAGATCAATAAAAATGTAAGAAACATAATGCATACGAAAAAAAAAAATCAATGAAAATTTTTAACTTTTTCTAATGGTAGGAAATGACCCATATATTATATTATTCTAAATATAAACCAAACAGATTACCAAAGATGTTTATGCAATTTTGATTGTTATGACGTTAAAGTAATATTTTTAGATGAAAATATCTAGGAGCTTCAAGAATAACTGGAAATGTAAATAATGTAGTCAATAGTGAAACAGACTCAGGACAAGAAATATTAATGTAACATATGCTGAGCTCACAATTTAATTGAATAAATAGTCAAACTTACTTCATTTTGAATGTGAAACAGCTTAGAAGGAAATGAAATAGTACACTAAATGAAAACCAACGCAGTTCTCATTCCAAATCAAGTGTTGTTCATGAGTTAATAAAGTAATTTAAAAAATGTTTTACTATAGCCAACAAAGTAGAGAAATTTTTCGAATTAAGAAGGTAAAAAAAATTATTGTAAATAGATAAATAATAGCCCCATAATGAAAATAAATTATGACAGTGATGAATAAACTGAGAAAAGCAGAATTTTAAAGAAGTAGATCAAAGAGTTCAATTGATTGCACAATATTTTTTATGCAATTATGAGATAGAAGATAGAAGTGTTCAAAAATTGTTGATAATAAGGCCAAATTGTAAAATATATATATGTTACAATTTTATTTTATATTTAATAATTAATTAGGTTTTACTACAAAATTTTAAGAAAAATGTGTTTCTAAGGTTTTTGTTTAACTTTTTGAATAATTTTATAAAATAAACTACCACAATAAATGTGTTAATAATAGATTCTTTTTTATATAATTAAATTTTTTTTGTATCATTTTTCAATGTTAAGTTAATTTATTTAACGACGATTTTTCACTTTTACTCAAGCGGATCATTAGTATGTTACAAATAAATTTAATTTAATTTTAAAATATATTATATTTCAAATACAACTGCTTAAAATTCTATTTTTTTTTTCAAAATATATTACTTCATTTTAGTTAAGATTCCTAATCTGAAAACAATATTTTTATTTTTTTTACATTTTTGGAGAATAAATATGCTTTGGTAACAAACTTATTGAACCCAAATAAGCTGATGATTATGATAATAAAGTACACTTATTTATTATAAAAAGATTATAAATAATGTACAAAAATGTCTAAAAATAACCTAAGATATATTTTTAATTAACCATTATGGAAATCATAAAAACAATTTTTATTTGACGACACAAAACATAAATTCATTCTCTAACATGAAACACCTATTTAAATTATGAGAAATAACTATAGCAAAAAATAAAAGTAGCTTCAATTGAACAATGATTTCAAGTAAACAGTTTTATGAAACATTATATACAATGAGATGAGTCGCTTGCAAGAAATAGCCATGACAAGGACAATTGTCGCATGCTTAAGCAATGATTTGCATAAAATCAGTAATTATAATTTGATAAAACTAATTTTGGACCATTTATATGCTGTTTCCCTATGGTACAGGTGCGATAGTGTGAAACTATTATTTTTTTGTAATAGGTCCTAATTGGACCTTTCCACGTAAGTTCAGCCTTGACTACTAATGTCAGTAGGTCCGTCTAAAACTACAAAGTAAAATTTCTTCCAGATCACAGTTCAGTTGCGACTTAATTATCTTCTTCGTTTTTTTCCCTACCTCCTAAAACAAACAAATTACAAATATATACAAAGGAAAGAATATTATGTGTATATGCCGGCGATTGGAAACATCTTGTTTTGCCAGTATGGCATTGTAAGATATGTTGCCGGGACCGCTGAAGGCGGTGTCGTTGGTGATGGCATGGGCTTGCCTGAAGCTCACTGGGAATAGGGAGGGGCTATTCCTGCTGGTGTTAAAAACTGTGTGGACTTAATTATCAGCGACTGCTGAACATTTTATGTAAAGTCGCTGCTACTGAACAATAGGATCCTCAAACGTGGGGCGTTTAATGGTTGGATACATCGTATGGCTCTGGGCTACGGAGATGCCTAGGACTACACATTCGGACCAACGTTAGAGCAACCATATGTCAGGTTCTCTACTATATCCCAAAATTATTTTTACAAGCATATTTTAATTACTTTAAATTTCTTATTAACTTAAACTTTAAAATTCTTATTACTTTAAATTTCATATTAGCTTATTTTGTGAAATTTCTCTTTTGTGAAAAGACTCAACTCTATATTATAGTACAAGTATTATGCTTTAGGAATAGAACACATAAATAATACATTTGGTCAAACATAAAACATCGTAACTGAAATTTTTGGAATCATCAGCTTTATTGAAAGCTGGTTTCATGAATTATATAGTTCTTAAGAGAATGATGTTGATGTCAAGATATGGTAAGGGACTGTTGGTTGAAAGTAAAAAATTGTATTGGAAGATTAAAAGTTGATCATAGTAGATTGTAAGATAGTCTGGGTGGCGATCAGTAAAGGCACAAAATAAAAGATTACATCAAATAGTTTTTAAAAAAAATATTTTGGACCTTTATTTACTACCACCCGAACTAACTTCCAGATATTAAAAAATTGTAATTAACAAACAATTTATCATTGAAAAAGTTTTAGTTTTTACCGTTATCGTGTTTTACTACCGTAATGGCTCATATGTACAGAATGTTGCAAATCACTGGATATACCATATAACATCTATAGTACTATTTTCTAGGTCCGAATAAATATAGTTAATGCATTTTAAGATATTAACATTAAAAAAAGTCAGATGGATGTGCAAATCTCAAAAATGACTTGATGGAAAATAGTTGTGTTCTTTATAAATGTCTTAGTATGAAGAGAGAGGGGGAAACAAAGAGGTATACTTCTTGTAACTTAACCAGAATTCGATGAATGGTTTGTGCAAGCTGTTTTTATAATTATTGTTGTTATGTGTTTAGTTTTATTTATACTTGTTAACACACTCATAAAATGTTACTAGTAAAAAGAATTTCAATACATTCAGGCTCAAAAATGTTTTATGTAAGTTACAATAATATGTATATTTTTTTGAATATTTTTCTAAATTACTAGGAAGATACAAATATGAAATGTAAAATTAATGTACTGGCTTAAGTGGAGGCTAATAAGCATCATCAGTTAATTAAAATGAAATATAGTTAAATAAATTAACACACAGATGAGAAAAATATTTACTCACGGATTCCAATAAAAAAAAAGTGTCTACTCAATCCCGAACTGGGGAACGCTCGATCATGCGCAGTATGTCGATCCGAAACTTACACTTTGGCGTTGCCAGGTTCCGGGCTGCCTCTTGGAACGAACCTGATGTAACCTCTCACTAGGTTTATTTGTTATATTCTTGGAAGGTATTGTTGTCATGTGGTTAAGTGTGGACTGTGTTAGTTCTTGTTTCTTGTGCTAATGAATGCAAAAGCAATTGTTTCTTTTTGTAGTAGAGAGCATGATAACTTGAAACTGCAAAAAAGTTTGTTAAATTGTTAGAATCAGTTTATTAGTTGTGTTAAAACATTGAAATAATGAAGCCTGAAGTTGCATTAATTAATGAAGTGGTTTTACCAGGACAAATTCTTAAAGAAATCAATACTGCAAGTAACAAAAAAATTACTTTAGGACCTGGACTTAAAAGAGTTGCTAATAATATCATTATATGTAAATGTGGTATTTTAAGGAAAAAGGGTTCAAACTTTTTTTGGGTGGATAGTCTCCAGAAGAGGTATGTTCCAGCCAAGGATGAAACTGTTGTTGGTACAGTAGTAAAGAAAGCAGGAGATTATTACAGAGTGGATATAGGAGCCTCTGACCATGCCTTATTACACTACTTATCTTTTGAAGGTGCAACCAAGAAGTATAAGCCTGATATTCAAGTGGGAGACGTTATTTTTGGAAGACTAGTGGTATCATGCTCTGACATGGAGCCAGAATTATTTTGTACAGACATAACTACTGGAAAAAAAGACCGATATGGAAAACTGAGCAATGATGGTTTTTTATTTAATTGTAGTTTACATCTTATCAGGAAGATTTTGAATCCTAAGTGTCCTTTTTTAAGTAGTTTAGGTAAAGCTTTTACTTTTGAAAGTGCTATTGGGATGAATGGAAAGGTTTGGGTGAAAGGAGATGATGTTACGACTACAATAGCTGTCGCCAATGCCATATTAACTGCTGAAGTAATGAATCAAGATGAGTTAAAAGAATTTTATTCCAAGTTTGGACAAAAATAACTTGTAACAAATAAAATTGTTTATTTACTTAAAATTTAAATGAATCATGAATTGTTTTTGAGTCTGCTTATGTATTAATTTAAATGGTTATCTTTCTGTTCTTAACTTTATAAAAAAAAGTAAGTTGGAAATTTTAAACTGTTAACCAGAAAATACATTACCATATAAATTTTTATTAAATATTGTGTTGGATTTTTTTTTGTGTATAAACCCACTTGGAACCCAGTATTTCTTTGGGTGCCGAGATGTAGATATATTCAATAAAGTAGCTTCAAAGTAAATTGTAGTTAAAAAAGATGCAAATGAAATGTAAATGGCTAAGAACTGGTTGCTATGGGACTCTACAATAAGACTTGGTGCATATCGAGGGTAAGTTCTATGACAAGTTTGTAGAAAAAAATAACTTACATAGAAAGATATTACAGTACAGTGTTGCTGGCTATTTTGGAGTGAATAAAAAAAACCATCATTAATTTAATTTATATATTGTATAAAAGTTGAAATTCAATACAAAACATAATATATATGTGATATAGTTAAATTTATTAAACAGCTCAAAATAATTTTTTTTTAATTCTGTAGGTATGTGATTTAAGTGTTCGATCTTGAAAGTTTTCAATAGTAGTCACAGATTCAGTTTTTTTTTTTTCTGATGGACTTAGAATAGATTAGTTTTGTTGGACTTGTTTACTGCTTTCTCAGGACTTAATCTTCTTTTCACTAATGGTTAATCTTAAGTGGTGGTTAAGTGAGGTCCTGACGTATTTTAAAACAATTTTCATGTTTGGAAATTCTTAGCTTGTTTTTAAAAGTGATAAACCCCTTGTCTCTGACTCAGTAAAGACAGTTAAATGTTTATTATTGTGTATAAAAAACTTATTTATAAATTTCATGAATAAGATTGTAATGATTTATTTAGTTAAAAAACAGAAGAGTGGAAGGATACTGTTAATGTATTATCTTAAGTAGTGTACAAAATAATGTTAATTTTTTCATCAAAGGTTTTTTTTTGGTATTTTCGAATGGATAGGAATTATTGGGTTGACAAAAAGTTATTTTTATTTTGTAGATTCTTACAAGTTTTTTTTTTATATATGGTCAATTCTCCAAATTTGGTGCTATTTAGTTGCTAAAAAAGTTTTAAATTTAAAGTCCACTGATGTGATTTTTTAAAATTTGTATTGCCTTTAAAGAATGTTCCCTGATAATATTCTGAAGTAGGCACATACTTAATATTATAGTTCCTACGGCTATTGCAGTCCACCTTTTGTCTGCGGATCAACAGTTGGGAATCACTGATCTAAAGGTCCTTATAAGAGTATATAAATGAAATAAGTCAACTGCTTAAAACATTTTATAACATCAAAATCATTGATCTTCTGGTGCTCACCTTTTTATGAGCTTATAATATTTTGTTTAGTTATTCTATGATAGTATGCACCCTACTGTCAACTATAAAACAATTAAGATTAAAGTTATAGCAGTCCTCTAGTTAAAGACTCCTATTCCAGGTTATACTATTTCACTTGTTGATTCTATAAGCATATATCTATCAATTTAAAAAAAAAAATTAAATAGAAAACCTTAAGTTTTTTTTCTTGTGATTGTACTGATGAATGTTCTAACTTATATTAATGGTATAGATTGACTAATATTTTTGTTAAAAAAATAATAAACTGCATACTTTAACTGTACATGTACTTGTAGATCCATCTGGGTTTGCCAACTCTTGCATTTCAGTTTCGCTTGAAACTGTTGTGGATTTTAGGGAGGGGTTTTATAAAGAAAGACCAAGAGAATATGTTTTCACTAATTGCACCATTACAGACTGTTCTGGACACAAGAGACACTAAGCTATCACATGCCAGAGCAGTGTCACCATCTACTGTTTTATTTTACAAACTAAATAATTAACCCTATTTTCTACATCAGAAACTATTTCTATTTCTAATGGATTTCTTATATAGTTTTTAAATGACCCTCTGTCACAAATGATTCATAAAATAGATAATTTATTAGTTACTTTTAATCAAGTTTTTCTTTACGAAGTGCACTTTGTCCTCCTTCAAAACATTATTGCTCCAGTAGAGTGCACTGCAGTGTTTACAGAAAACTTCTAATAGAGCAAAAGCTATGCTCCATGAAATAATAATTCTCATATTTTATGTCATTACAAGAGACACTTATGGCTTAAAGAGGACTAGAGAAATATGCCAAAGGTGCAATACTGGTCTTCGCAAACATTGTTAGCTCAATTTTCCTATTGATGAATAAATATTTTTCTTAGCTATTGATTGATAATTTTATTAACTGAAATCAGCATCTTCAATAATAAAATAAATCTTTACCATAGCATCATATCCATCTTCACCAGAGCCAAAATGCCCCTGTAGGTGATTTCTTGCAAAATATAAAAAAACCAAACTAAAGAATCACTTATATGTTTATTTTTAAGGTCCATTTAAACATAAGTTTAAGAATTTGCAAGTTACCTTTGAGCTCCTGAATTCTCCGAGTTTTATGGATGATGATTTTTCATTCATAGGTTGTAACATTCTTTTTTTTTATATTAATGAACAATACAATATTTTTATAGAATGGAACAAAGGAAACAATATTATTAAGGATAGATTTTGTGGTAATATACTCTACTATATTAAAGATGACTAGAAAGGAAATAATAAAATAGAAAGCAGCATACATAATAGTGTATTATGCATTAAAAATAATTCACATAATGAATATGAATATATATAATGTATTGTATCATGTAAATTTTGGTTCACTAATGTATAAGCATAAATTCATAATGAGAAGTATTTTTATTATTTATATTAAAGTGTTTTCTATTTGATTGATAAAAACAACTGGACAGCAGTAAGTAATACAACTAACAATAAAACAGAAGCCAAATAATGATTTATCCTTATTATAGAATAATTAATATCATCTACTAAACCATTCTACACCATTAGATATTAACTTTTGCTCTATATCTCATGGTAAATATAACTACTACTTATTGAATTTTATGAAATGTGTTATACTAAAAAGATTAAAAGCGGAAAAATATACTTGTTTTCAGGGTATTTCTCCATTTTGGAAAGGTTTGTACTAATTGTATGTAATAATTACCACATCTTTATAATGCATTATATAATAAGACATAGAATAAGAAATGCCCAAGGCATTCTCCCACAGACAACTGTTCAAGTATGTCACCCTCAAAAAAAAAAAATAATAATAAATAAAAAAAAACCTCTTATTGAGTGCTGAAAAAAGCAATTTTAAAATCACATCCATTTTTAAAAAATTGCAATAATGACAATCGATAAGTGAGCTAGTACAACAATATCTTAATATTTATTTACAACAACTAGGATAAGATAAATTGTATATAAAATTAAGACAACACTATTTTGAAATATCACTTTGCACATTCCAACTAAATTAACGAACATATACAAATAATTTATTTTAGCAGTAAGTATATAAATTACACATTACAATAAAACATTTATTAAATTTAATTCAAAAAAATAATAAATCTGAAACCAGTTTATTTGAAAAGAAAATTCTCGTTTATTAAAGAGGCTGTAAGCTATAATGGAATATTTTATGACACATATCAATTTGTAAGTGTTAAAATTTCAGACAAACTGGTTTACAGCATTCGAAAACATCTGCATAAGGGAGATCACACTTTAGACCCGAAATATTTATTAATTCAGAATAATCCACACAATATTTAAATTATGTTTCACAATTAAATATTTTTATGGATAAATTGAAATTTTAAGCAAAGTAATCCCAAACAAAACATAATCCAAGTTCACTTGGGTATTGTACAAATTTCCTCAATGATGTGTAACAACCACTCTGCCAAGGGTAATGGTTGCTAGGCAACTTTTTAAAATTGATGAAAAAAACATAAAATTGTTTATGAATTTCCAAACTAACCACTGAGGAAGATTTGTTTTGAACTCCAGAGCATAAAAATTTGTTAGGATATAATCATTCTTTAAATGATAACAGTGAAACATTGCAGACATGTGCTCAGAGCTTTGGACTAGTTTAAAAAGTGGCTCCCAATGGCAGAGTGGGCTGGCATCTTTCCAACTAATCTTAACGGCATTCCCACACTTTCACTGTTTGGTCCACACTTCCAGAGGCAACAAACGGATGAGTCTTGTGGAAATCTAAAATAAGTAACAATATGATAATTAATACATCCATTCAAATCAAAAGGTGAGGAAAACTATAGATATAAATTTAATCAATAAAATAACTTTAACATTAATATAAAATCTGTAAAATTTTAAGTATTAGTTGAAAAAGCTATTTAGCCGAATAGTCAAATCAGTGTTACATAGAACACGTGATAATAGTAGCATCTCTTTTCAACACTAGAAAAATAAATTAAGATAATCAGTTAAAGTGAAAATATGATGCAAAAAGCAAAATTGCCTATCAAGTTAAATTTAATTGATTATAAATATTGTTTTTGTTATAATTTATATTATAATAATAGAGTTTCAAATACAGGGAGTTGTCGATATACCAATCCATTTTTGGAGGCATGTTACATTCTTTATAGATGCAAGATATGACCATTTACAAGGACAAACTATGCCTCAAGTTTTTAAAAAATAAAATATTGCATAAATATTAGGAGTGAAGAAGAATGAATTAATGGGAGAATTAAGATAGCTACATAATACACTGCATTGCCTGACATGCATCTGGTAAATATAACTGGAAAAGATGTTAACGCGATGGCATATCAATCTAAAAATTGTTGGGATGGATAAAGAGTGGATAACTAAAAAGATAATCAGGGCTAATCCAATGGACTAGCATCTTGGGGCAGACTGAATGTCGATGGGAGGATTGTGTTAACTTTGAACATAGGAATGTGTGTTTGATGGAATAAACAATTAACTTTAGAAAAAAACAAACGACAAATAAGAAATTGGGTCAAGTGATCATTTGCTCTTTTGAAAGTGTGGTCAAGTTGGCCTGAGTGATAGACTAAATGCAATTAATAACAGCTTCTCACAATAAAATTTATGATGGAATTTTCTGTTTATAAATTAAAAGTTTTGATAAAACAATTAACTAAGCTAGACATGGTATTAAGTAATTTTACTAAACTAATTTCTTATAATTATACATCCCTCTTTTTTATTCCTAATAGAAAAACTATCAAAAGGAGGAGAGAAAATATTATTTGCTTTTAAAACATACCCTAAAACAGTAACCAATCCGAATAAGATCATGGTTGTCACTCATTATTTATAATTTGAGTTTTATTGTGATTCACAATTTGGCTTAGTAGAAGGTTAACATATTTAGAGGGAAATCTCTAATTTTTGTTTATTCATGAAAAAGACAGTGAAGGCCGATGGTATGGAAAAAAACAGTAAAAAATGCAATCAAGAGAATGGTAGCTTCACAAGTTTGTTTGTTTTTAAGAAATAAATTCTTGATTTAAGTACTGTTTCTATTTAAACAATCTTTTGAATTTCTAGTAAAATTCTTTTTTGGAGATTTACTAGCTTTGCCAAGACATCATCTCAATTATTTAAAACCATAATTAATTTTGGAAATCACTTTAAAAAATAAGTGTACAAAATGTCCTTAATAATGGACAATATAAACTTAATTATTTATATTATAAAGGTAGAGTGATAACTAACCAAGTGATGTGCAGAAATGAGGATGAGCATCGAGTCGTTTGGCACATCTCCTATTCCTGGTATCCCAAACCCTGATAGTCTTGTCATCAGAGGCAGAAACAATGTATTTTCCATGGGGATGGAAAACAACTCCTCTTACCCAGTTGTCATGACCTTCTAATGTGACCAAGCATATACCTCGTCCGACATCCCATATCTGAAAGAAATATATGTACCTATAAGTATAAGTATAAGAAGTATATGTAAATACATGAATTGGTTGAAAAACAAACATAAATACTAAAATAACAAGTTGGTTGATTGATATTGATTAATGACAATAAAATTTTTTAATAAATCTTATCATTCATTTTAGATAAAAAATATTCATAAAAAAAAAAAAAATTAAAGAAATTCCAAATATTGATCACATTATTATTTATCATACTATTTTTTCCACGATTTTCATCAAATTCAGTCCAATATTACAAAAAAAAAAATTAATTAATATTTTGAGATAGTTTCCATGACAAAATTTAAAACATATATAAAACAAGTTACTCAGGTGGGCATTGCTAAAAATGTTCACATAATCGTAAAAATATTACACATTTGAAAGTGTTCTAAACAGAAAATTTACCAAGAACATAAGCCAGTATACCTTTTTTTTTTTTGGATCATGAGGACAAATTTTTTTTTATTTTCTCAATAAATAAAAAGTTTCCCCATCTTTGTTAGTGAGGAAGCAAAAAAATTATCATTTCATTTTAAAACAACAACAGATTAAATCAGATATTTAATATCAGAAATTCATAAACATTTTTTTTGGTTAGCTGAAGTGATTATAAACCTTTAGAGTCTTGTCTCTGGATCCCGAAACAAGGAAAGGTCCCTCATATGCACCCTTTTTGTTATCTGCACCAGCTGCTTCGTTGACGGCAGAGAAGGCAGACTCTGGTGCCCAGGCGATACACTCTACAACATGGTCATGTCCTCGTAGTTCGACCTGTAAAAGAGGAGCCGTTAATGAATTCAACATTGTATCTACTGTTACAGATGAAAAAACTCAATTTTTAAACATCACTATTACTACGTTATTTAATTGAAAAATCCCCTATATTAAAGTGGAGACCAGAAAAAGATCCTTCCTATGACCATAATTTTGGGCAGACACCCTTTTTCCACCTGCTACCTTAATTATTAATCATCAAACATTTCTAACAGAAGAATAAAATAATAAAAATATATTAGTTGAAAAAAAAATTTACAGTATTGCAATTATATGATCGTAGTGGATGAAAACTATGATTCTCAGAGCAAAAATAAAAATGGTTTCTCATTTATAAAAATATTTAAAAATTACCTTGCATTCTTTAGTAGCGATGACCCACACCCTGACGGTATGGTCATTAGAGCAGGATGCCACAAGGGTTCCATCTGGAGAAACTTTCACCTGCCTTACCCATTCCCTATGTCCAGAAAATGTCTTCACGCAATATCTTAAAAAAAGAAAAAGAAATTGTTTATTGTACCTTTCTATAAACATCTATTAAAATAACATAAATTTATTTTCTTATTTTTTCTCTTTCTGAATTTCAAATTCAGTAAAACAACAACAGATCAACAAAAATACCAACTGGATTTTTTTTTATCAAACAGCAGATTTTTTTATATTCAAGTTCTTACTGGATGAGTTTTCATTAATATAATTAGATGAAGTGAAAGTACTCTACCTAGTTAAAATTTCCTTATTTTATTGATTCATTAACAACGCTCCGGGACTAACACCCCCTCGTCACGTTATAAACAAATGCATATGGTGAATTGTGTGAATTTGTATTTTTTGGATAACCTGATGATGGGGTGATAGCCCTGAAACATTGTTAATGAATCAATTCAATAAAGAAAGTTTAACAAATAGAAATATTTTCATGTTATCTAATTATACAGATTTTTTTTTCCCTCACAAAGTTTGCCACAACAACACTCGGGGTATCCTGATGGTATAACCTGGAATCAAATCGACCATATTGCCACAAGCCACAGGTTTAGAAGATCCCGTATGAGTATGAAGAATAAAAGAGGAGCAGATGTTGAAGTGACCACCATTTAGAAATGACTACCGTTTGACTAATGAGAAGAAGTAGAAAAAAAAAAATTAATATCAATAATTTAAGAAATGAAGAAAAGAAGCTATAATTTAAAACAAGACTGAATATTAAATGTGAAGAGCAGAATCAAGGATAGGTTGCAGCTGGAACAGGATGGGCCTATCAAATGATAAATGCATTCCTCTATTAAGGGGGTATAATAATTGAAGACAGAGGAGCAGATGAAGACAGAAAAAACAGATTGCAATGGAACATTTGTTCAATGGTACAAATTTTGGAAAAACAAGAGCATCTTTCAGAATGCCAAACTGTGTCTGATCAAAATAAAGGTCGTCTCTGTGCTTTTATATGCCTCTGAAACTTAAGGGGTATTCATGATCTTTAGTTTAACATGTTAAAAGGGAAAACTCACGTTAAATGGAGAAATATTTCCTTCTTTTACCATATAAAAACGACATATAACATGGTTGAGAGTCTGTTACTAGGTCTGTTAAATGGAAAATTATGTCATGCAACAGACCAGGCTGAGCTAGACATCGTTTTGTTTTCTGTGTTAGGTTACTTGCTCATAGTTTGTGTTTTTTTATGTTAGTTTTGTTTTGGATGTTTTTATAAGTAATAAAGCAATGGATGACAACAATAATAGCTCATCTTGATTCTGTTCCTCACAAGTTAGAAGATCAGTAAGGCACTCAGTAGCCAAACTTTCACTTTTCAATCACTTTAGGCATGTTGTAATAAATGACTTTAATCAAAACCTATAAGTAAACAATAACATGAAGTTTAGGAAGGAGAGGTTATAAAACAAGTTGCTCAGAAAATCCCCTAGAAGCTCTTATGCATTTATCATTTAACATGACTTTAAATAGGACTGCTCACAATCCTATACCTATAACATTTTAGTACAACATCATGAATAACCCTTTAGAGGGTCACTAAAAACCAATGGAAAAACTTTGACTATTTATTAATAGATGCTTGAGAAGAATACTTGGCATCGACGGGCCTGTAGTCATCTCCAATAACTAAGGCAGAGGACTAAGCTCAAGCCAATAGAGGAACTAACAGTCCGGACAGCAGTGGAGAGAAGTTAAAAAACTGGCAACAAATCAAGATCAGTGGGAAGAATTCATTAAGGTCTGTTGCTCCATTTTATAATTGTTTTTATTTGTCTTGAATTAATGATTATGAAAATAGACTTTATAATAATTATCGATCATCTTGTGATTTTTAATTGAATGAATATCAGAAACTAACCCCGTAGAAACTTCCCACATCTTGAGTGTTCTGTCCCGAGAAGCTGACATTATATAGTCTCCAGATGGTAGGAAGGTTACTCCAGATACGTTGTGCTCATGACCATGTAAAGTTTTCAAGCATTGGTAGCTCTGTGTGAAGTCCCAAAGCTTGATGGACATGTCGGCACTGCACGATGCTGAAAAAATAATAAAAGATAAAACAAATAATAATATAAGAAATAACAAAAGATAAGTTTGTTTGAAAAAATAAAAATAAATAAATAAACTGTACATACAAAGGAACATTTCAAAGAAAAATGTGAAAGTACAAACTTATTCAAAAATCTGTTAATCTACAATACTGAGAGATAAATAGCTATTATGATTGAAGAGAAGGCTAAAATATAGAATAAAAATCGAGTATGTTATAAATAATCAAGCCAGTAATAAAAAATTTCATAGTAAATTTTTGAGCAAAGTCACTAAATATTAATTAAATCAGAATAAAATAAGAAACCATTTATTTTACCTTTCTTTTAGATAAGCTACAATTGTTTTTTTAAAAATATAATCCTATATTTTAAATAACATTAATATTTGAAACAAATTTAAGGCATGCTTTGTACATAACAAGATACATATAAATTGAGGAATATCATTCAAATTGAAACATCTTGAACACAAAACTTTACAACTTCATTTAGCTGAGTGAACCATCAAGAAGTTTGAAAACTTTAGTAAGAGTATAATCTTATGTTGAATTTTATTTTAACTACCTGAATAGTGATTATATCTGTAGTTTTATAAATGGTCGAATTTGAAGTACAAATAATAAATGGCTTACTAACAAAAAAATATTGAGAAATCAATTTAGTGAATAATCAAGTGTAAATGAAGATCAATTTGATACTTGGTCCTGAATATAGTTTTTACACATATATATAAATCCGACTGTGGCAGATAATTATTTATTCTGTTACTGTAGCCTGTGAGTCAATAGAAGCTCTCCAGGCTCCATCCAGCCTCATTAAGTGGGTACCTTTAATTAGGGAAAAATTTGATTGTCGAGTGTGATCCAGACCATTGGTCTACCAAACTGCTACTTCCTTAAAAACCACTGCACTGATGCACAATTTTTTGTTTTCAAAATCAAATATACTTAACCCAAGTATTATGATCACAAACTATCAAGAACAGTTTCAGGTTTAAACTATTTCACAATATCAACTTCTAGCAAATAAGAAAACCCTATGAAGTCCTGCTATTAAAGGATCTATACACCATCTGAACGTATCTCAGACAAGAAAGTTCGGTTGTTACTAAGGGGAGAGGAGTTTGCTAATGCATAGGGTTACATAAAGAGATGATAACAGAGGTTGTACAATGTTGTAAGAATTTACAGTGTAATTTATGTAAGTAAATGTAAATTATACACTGTAGTATATAAAAAAAAGAATCATTTTCAAAAATGGTGAAAAACAATGGGTTTTGTATTCTATTATGTTTTTTATAATTTTTCCCAAAAGAAACCTTAAGATTGTGAAAGGAAAATACTCTCTATAGTAGAAAAAAAAATACTAGCCAGGAATGGTTGTAGGAATGGAAAATCATCATATTTCATTTCAATTTAAATGTCCTACTTTGGTGAATTAAGCTTTGAGAAGAGCTAAGAGTTTAGGAAAGGCACACACAGCATTATAAATTGCTGTTTCTAAACAAATTGGCAATGAGCTAACCAAATATCACAAACTAATATATAATTGATTTATAAATCAAAACATAAGAACAATACCAATGAAAAATCATTTTTTTTTTCTTCAGTTGGGATGTGGTTCACTCAGTCAAGGTTGTGAGTCATAAAACTGATATTAAGATTCTGTTTACTTTCCATTTATGAAAATAAATTAGCATCATGGAAACAATAGATCCATAAGCATAAACTATTTAAGGAGATATTGATCCAAATTTTATATCCTTACATCTCCCCTCCTTCACTTTGCCCAAACAAAAACATTATTAATTACACAAACTCTCAGCTTAGTATCTTAGTATAGATTAGTAATCCATGAATAGTCATTGGCTTACAAGCCAAAAATATAGAAAATAAATTGTTACTAACCTAGTATTTTTCCTGTTGCATCAAGGGCGATATCTTGAACAGAATCTGTATGCCCTTTTAAGGATCTTTCATATTCTCCTGTTTCAAAGTCCCAGACTTTGATCGTTGCGTCTTCGCTCGCAGATACAGCTAGGCTGAATACCGGGTGAAATATGACCTGTGAAATAAGTTTTTAGTAAGAAAAATAAAAGAAATAATAGCAATTTTTTCAATATTTGAGGTTTTAACTAAATTTGATTGATTCTCAATTTTTTATATGA
Organism: Halyomorpha halys; assembly: GCF_000696795.3. Taxonomy (NCBI): domain Eukaryota; kingdom Metazoa; phylum Arthropoda; class Insecta; order Hemiptera; family Pentatomidae; genus Halyomorpha; species Halyomorpha halys. The sequence continues at coordinate 171,962 of NW_027111574.1, forward strand.
TATTAATATAATTTCTAATAAACATAAAATGAAAGGGATAGAACACAACTCAAAGTTTCGATGGTTGGATGTTGTTGAAGAGGACTTGAGGACACTGCTCGGAGTGAGGAATTGGAGAGCAGCTCCACTTAACAGATTAAACTGGTGGAAACTGCTTGAGGAGGCCAGGACCTAGTAATGAGTTATCTCACCAATTGAAGAAGTGGAATAAACTTAAATTATAACTAAGAAATACAAAGAAGTTGTTCATACTTAATTTTAGTAACCTAAACTTCATAATTTTTTCCAAAAATCTGATTAAATGTAATTACGAACTAACTTTAAGGTAACAAATTACATTAAATTTAAACTAAACTATTATTATTATGGCACTACACTGCCTACAAGAACCCGGGCCTCCTCCACAACAGCCAACCAGTCTACACGGTCTCTTGCTTTCTCCTTCCATCTGCCAATCTTCAAGAGCTTCAAATCCTCCTCCACATCGTCCAGCCATCTGATCTGGGGACATCCTCTTTTCCGTTTTCCATCTGGTTTGCCATAAACCATCTTTTTGGGTATCCTTTCATCGGGCATTTTCTCAACGTGTCCTAGCTATCTTAATCTTGCTCTTTTAATTAACGCCATGATGCTTGGTTCCCCATACAGATTTATCAGTTGCTCATTCCTTCTTCTTCTCCAAACTCCATTCTCCGAGACTCCTCCCCATATCTTTCTCAATACCTTTCTCTCCCAGGAGTTGAGCATCTGTTCTGCTTTTCTTGTCAAGGGCCATGTTTCTCCCCTATAGATCACTACTGACCGTACAATGGTTTTGTAAATGACCACTCTCATCCTTTTAGAGAGAGCTCTAAAATTTAGTATTTTCTGCAGTGAGAAATAACATTTATTTCCTGCTGTATCCGGGCCTCTATTTCGCTCTCTACTTTGTTATCATCTGTAACCAGGCTTTCCAGGTACTTAAACTGGTTTACAGAACTGAAACTGTGGTCTCTGAACGTCACTTTGACATTCTCTTCCTTATCCTCTCTTGAGCTTTTCACACCGTCTTGTCTTCATTCACCTAAGGCCCAATTCATATGCTACTTTTTCGAATTCCTAATAACTAAACTATAGATGAGAATAACTAAACTATAGATGACTGAAATTAATAAATATTAAATTCAAATTTCAATTTGTGAGAACTTTTGTTGGTTTAAAACTTAGTCACTGCAATAAAATAACAAAAAAAAAAAAAAAAACAGTATTACTATATGTTATGATGAGTTTTGGGTACAATATGTGGTAATGAAGTAATCCTTGGTTTGCCACACTTAAAGTCCAAGCCCCCTCAATCTCTGCCTTAGGACCTAAGATAAGTATTTTATGCCATTGGACACATTTGCCAAACCTCGAGAGCAGTCTGTCAAATAGTGATTTCTCAATATTGAGAGTAAATAAATTGATTGTCAGACTCAGCTGTTAAGTCTGATGGTTTGTTTGCCCCCAAATGGTCTCAGCTAGCCCTCAGCTCTTTGCTAATTGCTTCTAGGAATAGTGGACTTTCCTATAGGATACCCTAGCCTTCACTACGGGCTACATCTTTAGAAAGAACCATTATCCTTGACCAGAATTAATAAAGATCATAATTTAAGAATAAATAACATATAGTTTTAAAAATTAAAAAGATACAAAAACCTAGTTACAGTTGAGAAAAGATGAGACGGGTAAAGCAGACTCTTGATAAATCAATGATTATTTCTTCCTTTATTGACCCTGAAGGGATCATTTCAATGTACACAGTCCAAGCCTTGTCTACAATAACCAAATTATCCACCAAAAAAAAAATATATATTGCTCATAATCAGCCTTTAAAATTAGAAATATTAAGTGTCCAGTTTTTAGGCCAACTAATAGTATTAGAATGAAACTTCAATACTAACTTTTAGAGAATTTTATACATTATACAGGTATATGGTGCTGTGGCACCCCTTCAGGGCCTGAAGCCCATTATACCCGCAAGTGAATGCTGCTTTCGCAAAATATTACAAAAAAAAAAAAAATAATAAAGAAAACATAATTAAATTAAAATGGCAAATATACATTGCATCAATTTACTTAGTAAAGTAGGAAATCAAGTATAATTTCCTTCTTTTCCAATATATTCAACCACTTTAAGTATAATAGAGCTGTTTCCATTTTTTTTATTTCAACAAGGGTGCCACAAAATTTTTTAAGTCCGACAAGGGTGTCACGAATTATCTTGGGCTAAGAAGGGTGCAGTGCCAAAATACATTTGGGAACCCCTGTCTCAAGGTATAGCTAACAAGGAATCCCTTTCTACTAATATGAAAACTTATGATAATAGCACACAACATTACTATGGCGATGGAATGATTAGTTTAACTGACAAATGTTACCTTCGTAACGGGTGCTCGGTGCCCATTCAGACAGAACTTTTCCGGTGGTCTTGGGATCCAATCTGCTGGTGATCGTTTGGCTCTAGTGGGGGCTCCTTCGATGAACTCTTTCTCAGCTTCCGAGAGCTTTGACTCCAGCTCCATAACCTGATACAATGTTTAATAGTTTACATACTCAAACATACAAAAAAGTAAATAAATAATATAACTAAAAGTTTTTATGCCACTTGATCACAATTTACTGATTATTCAAATGATGCACCTTTAGTTAGTTTGTTTTTATTGAATAATAAATAAAATCAATTTTATTATTAAGTAAAATAAGCGAAACAAAACTTATAATTTTTTTTTAATGTTTGAAATTAAAATTTTAATACTTAAGCAACAGATTAAAATTAATAATCGTGGAGGTACTGTTGACCATGGATGTAATCAATGAGAAGTTGGTTAAGGGGATCAAAAGTAAGAGTAACACAAGGGTAAATAAAATATAATAACATTTATCCTTTTAATCATATAATTAATTTTTGTAAGTAAAAACATTAATACAGAACAAAAATTAAAAATAACTTGATCAGATTTAGCTTTTGTATGAATAATTTCACAGAATTTAACAACATAAACAGTGAAGAGAATGAAAAAGTAATTTAGTTTCAAAATGTACAGATCTCTCAACTAGTGTTTCCGACCACTAGCTCTGGTTAAATGATCTGCTTCAGAGAAAGTATTCTTGAATAAACAAAGCTTTTATTATTATCTTATTTATTTATACTAACTGTACTTGTAATTTTCATATTCATACCATCAGAGTTACAGAACTCTGATGGTATGAATATGAAAATTTCTCTATTATTTTTGTACTTGAATGATGCAGATTTAATAATAACAATAGAAAGAAGTTCATTCCCTTTTAAGAAAGAATGATTTCAGAAAGACTTTCATTTTCTAAATAATGATAAATTATAAAGTACAATTACAAAGTATAAGGTTACAAAGTAACCTATTATTAATGACAAACCTTTTTCTGGAGCCTAATAACAGAAGTCCATTTCTTTTCAAGGAGACCTCCATACTTCCTTTCTACTTCTCCAGGCATGTCCGCATCTTTCTTCAGGCCTTCTAGAGCTGTAAGGTAACCATTACTGCTGAGGTAGTCGGCTACAGCTTTATTTCTGAAAAAAAAAAAAAAAAATTGGCAATAGTAATATGTTGTAATTTGATAGGTATGAATAAGGAAACTAAAAGAACTAGTCAACTGAACAAATTAAAGACAAATTTTAATATACAAACTTCTTGTAGTGTATAAGTATGTGTGTGAATATATACATATAAGTATATAATCTGGTAGTTGGCACTAGAGGGGCATGGCACCCAAGAATTTTTATACCTGTTCACATGAAATTTTTTTTTTTTAAAGGAAGAAATTAAGATTTTCTTTTTAGAAGGTAGCTCTTCTCTTCAAAAGATTATATTTTTAAAATATTACAGATTGTCAATGTGGGTGTAAGAAATCAATGAAATATCACATATCTACCTTATCATTCAAATTAAAATAATTTTTATAGGAACTACTTGGAGATTCTCATCCTAAGGAAGATTTCAATCGCCCTCTCCCTCTCTCCCAACATAATATTTATTTAGTCTTTAATTTATTATTTATTAATGACCCCAGTGTTATTGTTAAAATTATTATAGCATCAATCATAAATTTATTACTGATATAACTTGATAATGGACAAGGGGGCAGGAGCTATACTACATAATACTTAATCAAAAATTTTCTAAAGATATAACTTAAAAATGAACTTGGGGAAGTAGCACTACATTTGTTAAACTTACATCATAAATTTTCTAAAGATATAACTTAAAAAATGGAAACTGGGAAAGGGCTCCAGGTTACCCAACATACCATTTACAGGAACCTAAAGACATATTTTATTATATAAATGATGATATTAGAAAATAAAATGAAAAGATACAGCATATATTAAATTCTTCAATTTTTTTTTAATATATAAAATTAATCTTTTACCATGGAAATATATTCGAACAAATAATGTGGTGTACAAGGATCTATAAGAACAAATACATGCCATCAAGATAATACAAAGCAATCAGCTGGGAAAAAAGTGCACAGTCACCAGAGCCTTGTTAATAAACAGCTGATGACTAATGGAGAATACCGCGCTGTTCCCAAGGACAGTCAGCTCTAGGTACCTTCAAACTTAATCATAGTAGTTCTATTCTTGTGTGATGGAGCTTCAATTCAGGGTACGGTATATACTCATCAATTAAAAAATCATAAAATATCGGAATTCAACTATGTTCAAAAACCAAAGAGTTGAGAATTTAGCATTTTCATACATCTGAGGAACTCCAGCGACACCCTTTGGATCTAAAGTGCTTAATTGCATATGAAGAGTTGTTTTCAGGGCAGGAAAATATCAGAAAAGTGAGTGTAAATTTCAGACAATGTCCAAATGTTTTTTTCTGCGCCAATACTGCACATCAAAATTGAGTTAGAGTTGAAAATTCGTATGTACGTTGAGTTGGAATTAGAAAAGTGTTTTTGGGGGGGTTTCAATTTTTTTCTCACACCACTGTAATTTTGTTCGCGTTTTTTTAAAGGTTAGCAAACTTTTACAGCACCTGGAAATTGAGTTAAAATTATGATTGTGAATCGAGTTAGATTTATAAAAGTGCCTTTTGGCGGTCTTAATTTCTCTCGGACTAATTCTTAGCAGGTTTAAGCATTAATGAAATAATTAAATTACTTTTACCCAGTTTCCCAAATAAAAAAATGAGGAAGAAATACGATTTTAGTGGCAGGGCTCTCTCAGCTGGTCCTTTATTTCTTCTCTGCAATATGATAGCGATTATTGTTAAACACAATAAAAAAAATCTATATGGTCCCTCTAAGATTGGATTTGATTTACATAATTAATAGGAAAATAATCGATTTATTGCACTGGATTTCACTATGGAAGATTTTTGCACGAGGCTTTTTGTACTTTTTACGACTGAAACATACCTCTTTAATTAAATAAAAAAAACACGTGTTAAGTCAACCAAAAACCATAATCTTTAATTAAAAATTTTTAGACCGACTTCCCTTTCAGACAGTTGTTGAGGAAGTAAAACGGTACTGCAATAAGCTATACAAATATTGAAATTAAACAAACTGTCATTAAAGATTATGTATGAACACGCATACACACAAAAGAAAAAAAAAAGAAACTTGAAAAAATGCCTATCGACTAAATTTCACCATCATAAACGAAGGGGGAAAGTTTTTAATTGAATCAAAAGTAGATTTTATTATAACTAAATTTTATAGAATCGACATGTTAATGGAGCATACCGGTTATTTTAAATAACCAACAAGGTCCTAGACAAGTGGGTACGGACCGAAGAAGCAGTGAAGACATAACAGTTACCTAAGAGCTGGATGTTACAGGCGTATCCCTCATAAAAATAACGCGATCATTACAGCAGATAGCCCCTAAGGTAGGATAGGCTGATACCATCATTTCCATTCTTGAATACACTACTTTCGCCGGGCCGATATTTAAGACTGGTCCAGATCGGCTACTCCAGGCACAACTTTCCATTTTCAGCTCCGAGGGCCTGCTAGAAAGTCCAATGACTCAGTTCGTTCAGGAATGAGGAAAAGGAATGGGGATGGTCCGTGCCACCGGTCAAATTATCTGTCGTACGGGGTAGATAATACATTTATTATTATTTTCACATTAGACTTAATAATGCTCTATCGATTCCAACATCATTCGAATTTCCATACAACAGTTGAACAAATTTTCATTAAAAAATTAATGAATAAATTACCAATGCACCAAAGAAATTGTAAACAAGAGAATTCGAACCCGGGTTAGCTGGATGTAGAAGAACAAAGCTCGCCGAATGGATGCAACTTGAGTTATGCAAGTATCAACAATTCGCTCTTTGATGTCTGTTTCATCCACTTAACCTGCAATAAAAATTAATCTATTATCCGATCGCTAAGTGACGTATAATGACAAATCTTATACGTTAATAGAAGGAGCTGGAGTCTGGATAAAGACATTTGCCAATGCTTTACTTGCAGGCAAAAAAATTAGTCTCAGAATGGTGTCTACTGCCGGTGTTATCCACAACAGCTCAACCGCGACGACACTATCACTGCCGACAAATACTATGGTCAAGAAATTGATGAGTGGTTAAGTAAGGAGTTCAATATTCAAGGTTATGTGACTATATTAATCAATATTATTACATTATCCACCGGTGGATTCGTTAATGTAGTCTTGGGTTTAGTTAACTATAGACTATAGATAACCTAATCCAAGACTTGTCTATTCCTAGCTTGGTGTAAAATAGTTCTGGAATTAAGAATGAACAAACGCTACTAAGAAATTGTAGGAAGCGTAACTCCTCATCCGGCTCTAAGATGTTAGTGACGTAATCTTTCAAGAGGAGTAGTGGGCAGCAATGGAACAAAGTTGTCAAGACCGCATAAAGGAATATTATGGCTGCAGAAAGATCGTCCAGCCAGAAGTGAATTCATATGAACAGATTGCTACTTACTACTGATATTATGGCTTCTGTGAATAAATTAATCAACGTCCTGTTTGTTATTAAGACAACAAATAATTTTGAAACTATTAGCCAGAAATAGGTGGATCAGTATTATTAATATTTCAAGCCATCACCTAAACATAAATTAATGTTTCAAGCATTAACATAATAAATGATAGCTAGGATTAAGAAATTAGAAGAAGATAGTTGACCGTATGAAGTAGATTGGAGAAAGATAGTCCGGGTGGCGGTCAATAAAGGTTTCAAAATAGAAAAAAAAAATACTTATTGTTACCCAAAGTTTCGTCCCACTTTGTAGGGCTTCGTCAGGGCTGATAACAATGACGTTCTGATTAAGTCCAGCAAAGTGGGGCGAAACGTTGATTAACAATAAATAATTTTTGTTACTATTTTGAAACTTTTATTGACCGCCACCCGGACTATCTTCCTCCAATATGATTAAGAAAGATTTAAATGTGTTCTTACCATTTCATAAAATGAAAGAAAACATCAAATAAGCGAAGTATACTCTAGCTTTCAGAAAATAAGTTTAATAAAATGAAGGATAGTTGAAAAATAATTATGTACTTCCAAAATGGTTCATTTATTGTATATTCATGGTATGTACCCTTTTGTATTTTTCTGTACATCTCAACTTAAACAATTATGTCTATTTCTTTAAGGCATAAAATATGTTCTTCCTTATTTCAAAAAAAGGCTTCAGTTTTGTTTTCTTAAAATTCAAAGCAATACATTTATTTTGGTGTTATAAATTGTAGTAAAATAATAGTAAATTCTTGTAGATCTTGTACCAGTGGATGGCTTGTTAGGCCAAACCGTAGTGAAATCATTAACACATTTGTGGCGAAATATTCTAAGCTCATCCTAATTCTATTCACATACCTAATAAATACATCTCAAATTTTTATTATATATAATAGAACAATTAAAAATATACAATGTGTGTTGCTAAGATCAGAGCTATGCTATTAAGATTACGCTTGCAGAAAAATGTTGGTATTTTGACAATCCATCGTAGAGAGATTGAAAGCTTGCTATTTACGCAAGGAGTTAAAAAAAAATAATGGCAATCTTAAAGTCAGGCAGTATAGTTCGCAAAAGGGAAAGTCCTAATCTGGGTGAGCCTAATCGCCCGCAATAACAACTACGGCAAATAAAATCTGCATTTCTGCCTTCTTCACAAACATGGGACGCATTGCATTAACATAATCACGAATTTTTATCGCCCTCAAAAAGAAACGAGATGGCTAAGATATTCGGCTCTGATAGCTCGGGGCATTACTACCAACATCCAATGGGAGAGGAGATGCCCTCACGTAGCCCCCGCTACAGGCACGTAATGAACGGAGGTACGTGGCCGGCCCTCTTCCGTACCAGCGGGCTACATGTGCTCCGCTAATACCGGCCCATTAGGGATAAATAATAAACTTATTGCCTGATTGACGCCTTGGGTACAGAGAGAACATATCTTCTCCTTCAGCTTGGGGTTTGATTCCAACAGCTCACACAGACAAAAGTCCATCGTGGAACAAATATCCCATGGATCATACGCTCGAGTAAAAAGTTCAAGATAAACTCCGCCAATCGATTAGACCACAAGATCAGTCCAAAACTACGGGATGGAATTCATAAAAGATAATATTATTTAGTAACCTTTAAGAATTTGTATGCATATTCATTAGTTCAAATGAATGCATATTTCCGATCCATGTTTAATCAAGGAGAAAGTAACGAAATGAGGAGTAGAAAGGTACCCTCGAGGTCAAGAGCGACCACAACTAAGGGAACATCCCATCAGTTCAGTTCTCTGGCTCTAACCTATCCACAATAACACTTTTTATTTATCATTAAGATAATGCATAACAACATTAATGGATTGCAGAATAGGATTTGAAATGCGCACTATTAAAGGGCGGCTGAGAATAAACCAAGTAATAGGGAAAGTACAAATAGTTGTCAGATGGAAATATGTTATTATAGTAAAAAAAAAAAAAAAATTAGTTTCAGATTAAGAGTATATAATTTTATTATTTACTCACTTTTAGAGAAAACTGGCAAAAAAAATTTTTTGGAAGAACCCCAACGAGCAGTTCTATAAAAACGTATTTTCTCATATCATTCGAAAACGGTAGTTCTTACAAGCAAACATAGGGAACGACATAATAAAAACTTATATTAGAATTAGGACGAATCATGGAATTGGCCAGAGAACTACAAATATAAATACATTTCTGTCGCCTGGAGCAACAACCAACATCAAAATTCTAGTTGAATGAATTTAAAAAAAAAAAAACTACGTTTTCAGAAGCGACGATGGAAATATGTTTTTATACTATAAAAACAATAGTAACAGGTCAAAAGTACATAATTTTATTATTTATGACGACTACAGTCATCATCTCTGTTTCAATCTTATTATTTAAAAAATGATTAAATTAGATCAGATAGGAAACTGGCACATCGGGAGAAGCCCAGCGGGCAGTTCTATAAAAACAATATCATTCGAAAACCGCTGTTCTCACAAGCAAACATAGGGAACATCATAAAAATGTATTAGACTTGGGACGAATCATGGAATTTTCAATAACTACTAGCATAAAATAAGCATAACTGAAACTGAACAATGCGAAAATTGTAGCGGTAACCAGACCATTAAGCATATTATATTTGTATGTCCGGCAAACAAAAAACAACGAGAAATATTGTTCAAAGATTTAGATACAAATCAAAATATTATTTATGAAAGTATATTAAAAGTAACAGACAATGCAAAGATATGTTTGTTACATTCATAAATATTTGAAATATATAAAGAAAAATGTATAACAGATATAATTATGCTATAGTATTAGTAAATCAGATATATTTAACTTAATAAATGATAACAAAGGGATTGGGCAAACTGTCCTACAGAGATTTCATAGAATACAGTTAATTTATTTTTGACTGTATGGAATAATCCAATACCACTCGCACAGGGATAAAATATATATACTCCTATCCTCTTCACAATATTTTTCACCCCTGATAAGGTGGGGCGAAAGGTAGGTGCATAATAATAGTTTTTGTACTATTTGAATTTATTTTTTGACTACCACTGGGATCTTCTTTCATTGATGATCAATTAATAATTTTCCAATTAATTATTACAGAAGACATCGATCGAACTTTGAACTCGAAACCAACAACATAATAATACGAACTCAGGTCAGTTATTATTGCGTTAAAGTAGCTCCTTAACTTACCCTTCACTATTGTTTGTTTTCTTCCAGACCGCAACATCCTATCCTATTACTATCCTCTGACCAAAAGGTACTCTTTCAAAATAATAGAAATGGGAAATAGAAAATCATATTCAAATAGTCTTCCAGTTTCTAAAGAAATTGTTAATTTTGAGATTTCAAAGTTCTCATAGTTCAATAAAAGGCTCTATATGTTTCTAAACCACGAAAAGTCTTGACCAATATAAAATGACATGGTTCAATAAATGATTCATAAATCACAGATGAATTTATAGTTTTAGAGGATCCTTGGGTTCACTCTTCCTGTTGGGAAATAATCCATAACCTCGTAACCCATCTATTGATGGATAACTACATATTGAGTATGTTTTTATCATTAAATTTAAGTAGATATGATAAATGTATATTTTTTGATTCTAGATTAGAAAGGATATATAACTGTAGTGAGGTTAAGAGGAAAAAGTTGGATGACGTAGTATAAACTTATAACAGAACGGTTGAGGTCTATGATCCACAGGAAAATAGGATGCCATCAAGACAGACTTTCAATGAATAGTAAATGTAATTTACCAATTAGTAAATTAATAATAATTGTAATTAATAAAAAAGATTAGTAAATGTAATTTATGTTACATTTCGTAGTATATTTTGATGTTTCAGGTTTTCTTATACCCACCACCAGATTACAATTTTTCAGCAATATAACATATATCATTAATAATGAGGTGTACCGTAGATTAATAAGGAGAAGATGGTCGGAGGTTGCGGCCAGCAAAAAAACACGAATAAACATAAAATTATTTATTTGTTTATTGCCTTCGCGTCGGGACGGATATATATATATTTTTTTATTTGTGTTTTTATGCTGACCGCACCCCTCTTCTCCACTAATATCACGTAAACAATTATTTATGTGATTATCTTAACATATTTTTAATACATTACAATCCTGTTTCATGTTGTACATACTGTTTTTCATAGACCTATTGTATTATTGTTTCCTTATGATAAATAATTGAAATGTTAAAACACTAATTTGAACATGAGCATCAATTCAACCTTCTCTTCAATGCAATAACTAAGGCAGATCAAATAAATTTTTTGCTATTTGTATCGGTTTAATATTATTCATCTATTTACTCTCATCTTTTTTGGTTTATTGATCTGTTTAATTTGTCATTATTATTATCATCATGAGCTTTCCCCTTTCTACGGAGTGAGTATTTGTCCATTCATGAGATGAGTAAGTATTTTGCTTACTCATGAATAGACAACAGATGTACAGGATAACTACGATCATACTCTGAAGACACTCCGTACTCCATAACGGGAGCTATGGAGGTGATCCGCTATATAGGTTTACTATAGTAGATATACCGAATACCGAAGAGGATAGCACTGCACCATGGCTTGCTCAATCAACTATGAAAAGTTTTTCTCTGACCCAGTCACGGGTGGCTGATCTCCATAGGCGGGGCTATAATACCAACACTAGATAGAGCACCGTGGCACCTTCCATAGTTTAATGAATAATAAATAGAAAAAATCAATGTCATTTTTTTAAAAATTTAATTACTACTTTTTATTTATCATCAGTATATCTGATTTATTATTATGATGTTTGGGCTGAAACGCCGACTGGTATAATTAAACAAATACTGAAACATTTTCTGACAACTTATAATCAGTAGGGGTACACAAATCCTTAAAAAACGACGAAAAAATACCAAGGGTGGTAGAAAAAGCGGTTTTTTCTTTCAGTTACAATTAGTTAATTTTCTCACCAATGTTTCAGTGCTTACTCAATTACCTAAGGGTAGAAAATGTTTTCGAGTTCTCAGTTCAGTTACATAGAAGTTATGTATAGTCCTTTAAATGTGGTTTAGTTTAAACTAACAAATTACTGGAATATTACAGTAAGTCTCATTTGTTTTGTCATTTCATGAATTAATATCAACTTGGAGAAGCAAGCATTCATTAGACCAAAGCGAATGTATTTCATTTTTGCTTCAGTACCATTCAATATAACACATACGTAGTTCATTGACAGTAAGAAAAACGCATTTCAAAGCAGGCCGCAGATAAAACAAATTTCCATAGGAAGAACAATAATTGCTAGGCATGAGACCCAGCCAGTACCGCACTATTGTTCTTAGAAGAGTAGCATTGAACGGTATTACTGAACTCAGCACTAAGATCTGGATCCTCAATGACATTCTCACGCTATTGTGGGAATCATCAGGTTTACTTCTAAGGTTTGAGCCACCAGCTATGAAGTGGGTACCTAGTCCATATTAATGGCCGGTCATTGACGTGTAATAGAAATAGAAGAGTGTCTGATTAATTAAAGTCTCAATCAGTAACTGTTCCATAATGATTAATTATTTTCTAAATTTATTTAATTTAAGTTTTTAAGATAAAATAAGGAATTTAAGTAGTATAGAAGTTAAGTTCAACGGGCACATGAGTCTCGTTAAAAACATTTCATTACCAATAGAATGATGGATTGTCAAAAAATGTTGATCTGAATAGTACAAAAAATATTTATTATATTTTGCAGTGCTTTACCAGAGCCAAAGAAAAAAAAACCATTGTTAAGTATGGTAGCATTATAAAGATATATAAATTTTTATATATGAAAAAGTTATATAAAACCTCTAAATAGGTAACGGTCAAGGTAACTGTTTTTCCTTTAATGAGAGAGAGTTAAAGTATAACTTTTACGAAAAATGTATTAATATACAATACAAGCGAGCAGGCAATCCAGCCCGCCCGAACCCGCCCCACTATGACCCACAGGGAGCGAAGCGACGGTCCTTTATCACTTTTGAAATATCTCCTTAAAACGAGCAAAGGAGACTTAAGATAGTTTAATCGGGAAATATTTATAAAACGCCTGGAATTGAAAAACGGTGTGATCCTAGAATTCATATACCTTATTTTACTGGAAGATTATTGATTGACCGTGTGTATAGATGAATGGAATATGGTCCGGATACGGTAAAAAAAAACTGAAATAGTAGATATACTTATACTATATTATACTATAGATATAATTATACTATTTTATTGAGCCAACGTTTCGCCCCACGTTGCAGGGCTAAAAAAGATACAAACACTATAGTTACAAAAAGAAAAAAACCATAAGCGTAAAATAACAGGGGTATAAAATTATTTTTAATTTAATTTATAATTAAATTATTTTTTGGGGGGTATAAACTTATTTTACCTTCAAAATATGTATTAAAATTTTTACCTTGTATAGAAGTCCTATACAAGGTAAAAAATTTAAAAGCTTTTTAATAAAATTAAATAATAATAACATATCATAATATTTATTTTATTCATTTTAATTCATAAATATTAATTTTAACTTACCTTTTCCATTTTTATATCTTTTATACATTAGCATTGTTCTTTGAAGGGTTTATATATGCTTTTATGTAACTTTTTCATATATCTGTATATCCTTATAATTTTTTCATACTTAACAATGTATTTCGTTTATATATAATCTTTACACTTTCTTGAGAATAGTTTTTATTGTTTAAATTTAAAAAAAAATAATCTAATTTTAGTATCAAAACAATTTATATTTCTGCCGTTTCGGACAATTTGGTCATCCACAAGGACAATATTAATACAATTTTAGAACCATATCAATTTAAAAAATCTTTATGCAGGCTATTCTGCCCAGGTCATTAATTCACAGCCCACCTATTTTGTCAATTCTACATATTAAATTAAAAATTAAAACTTTTAAGCACTGTCTACCTAGACTTATCACAACAATTATTTGCGATTGATTATCTTCAATTTAAATTCGAATTTATAGTAAAAAAATAAATATTTGAGTAAAGTAGAGAGAAAGGTAAAACATAAGCTACGCCATAATTTTAAAGTAGAGGTAGGAAGCCTCTTAAAAGACTAGTTCCATAAATCTCTACCCCATTTACGTAGCACTGAGGTTTCTTTTTAAAATATCAATTGGATGCTTTACCTTTGAAAGTCAGTAGGGTGATGTAACCTGTCTATTTGAGGCTTCTTCGGATTGCCAACGGTATATAATGCAAAGAATAAGACAATGATTCTTATTTTATAAAATATAATTTTAAACAAACTATAAAACAAGAAAGTCTATAAAAGGAATATTACACAATAATAAAAAAGGTGTATTAAAAAAAAAAGACAGTAATTTTACTATGTGAACGGATATATGATATTGATAACGTGGATAAATACTCCTTATGTTATAGACCCAGTAATATGATTAAATTACTACAGAAAAATAAAGGACAAAATAGAAACAAAAAATCAAAGTGCCATGTTAGAATTTTCCAGCAATACATTATATATAGGAGAATTTAAACAATTATTAGAAGAAATAATATATCAGCATAGTAATGATGAACCAAATAAGGATGAAAACCCAAATAAAACAGCATTGGTGCAGCATGGATCGAAAAATAAACATAATTTTGATTTTGAAAATACAATAGTTTTACATAAAAAAAAAATGCCAGAAGCTTTTAATATATCACAAAATATTAATTATACGGTTAATTTCAAATCAGACACAACAAATTTGAATCAGCATTATGCTGAAAATTTAAGCAGAATTGATTTATGATAAATAATATATAGTTAAATTTGATGGTTTCTTTTTAACACTAAAATGAATAAGTAAACTAACATAAAATTTGAATATGTAAGGTAGGTTTAAACAATATTTTGTTGATAAGGTTATAATAAAAGTATAAATTGAATAACATTAGGAAAAGTAAATTAGTTGGAAAAGAAATATCTAATTTAACATAATATGATAAAAGTTAATTGATTGTGCATAGTGTTTTTCCTAATTTAATTATAGTTTATAGATTGATAGACTAAAATATAATTTTACAACGGCCGAATAGTCTGGAGCTTTTTTACAACATTTAAGATGTGATATTTAAAATACAATAGGTAATTTATAATACAAAATACTTTTGGAAGTAATTTTTAATGTTTAGAATGTAATTGAAATTGTTAATTAATAGTTATCCTTGAGAATGACCGAAACGTAGGAGTTGAGTATTAGGAAAATAAACATGTTAAGACTAAAAGGATATTAATAACTTCTACTTGACTATTACTCATATATATTTTTCAGGATGAGTCAATAATAAAATAATAGCCACAATAGTGTTGTTTTGATATAGACTTATGCTCAAGAAGCTCAACATATATACACAATATGAACGAATCAGAATAAAGAAATTGAGAGTATCTACAAAAGCGTTGCGCACATTTCATATTTTAGTGAGTAATAAAAAATGATTTTTGTCATAACAACCAATGAAACATTAAGTTATAGATTTAATTTATATATGTGTCTTAGTCACAATCCTTTATTTATATATTGGATATTAATTTTTGCCCATAAAAAGCAAAAAGTATTGTCCTTGATGACTAGTAGGCACGCAATTTTTTTTCTTTTTAGGTTTATTTCAAATATTATAAAAGACTCTTTATTATTGGGGTGAACACAATAAAACTAAAACACCACATTCATTCAACTGAACCTTTGTCATCTGATCTATTTCGTCATAAATATACAGCAACTGATAAGAATGTCACCGTCGAATACTTCAATGATCTAACCACTTCGAAAAAAATCTTAACATTTATTATATTATGTCTTCCCATCGCGAAAGTTTCACCCATGATGACTGACTTTCTGAAACTTTCGTTAGAAGTAGGAGCACATCAATCACTGATTGCTATCGCAAGAGGCCGTTCTGAAAATGGCACCGGCGGCTAAGAATGAGTAATTATCTCGAGAATTTCACAAAATAAATCTTCGCATAAGTGGCTCCGTGATAAGGCCCAAGGAGTCCAGGAGAAGAAAGGAACATCACTCTCATAAAAAGACGAAGAGAATTTCTAAGAATAATGTTTGTAATTAATAATCATCAGATTCATCGCTAGAAACTTAACGTTACGTCTGCTCAGAGGAATGAAAGTGAATCTTTCTTTAATTGTTCATTTTTTTTTTAAAAGAACAATGAGTGTTATATGATATTTGCAGAAAATGCGGGATATAGTAACATCAGTATTGGAAATCTGGTTCTATCCAGTTTCGAGGATTATTCCAGAGTCTGATACCAAAATAAAAAAACGGTCCACTATTATTAGTAAAGGCACTATAATAAAACATCTACAAATAAATGTAAAAGTTTAAAACTGTTCAACCCTTTGTGGCGTTAATAATGTTGGTACAACCTAGTGTTTTTTATGTATGGTACTGTTTCATTAGTTTTACTAGCAAGAAACTCTCATAGAACTTTGCGGTCCTCTGTTGTTTCTTTGCGGTCCTCTGTTGTTTATTAACAATAACAATAATACATTTTTATTAATAACACACTATTAATTGTTTTTCTCCAATTCATTTCTCATGTTCAAATATATGTTTAAATACAACTGTGAATTTCCGAGCATAATGCATTAAGAGTTAAACTTTGGACATTCAGCAAAATAGACAGTAAGAAACAGTAATACACCTTTTGTTGTAGGGGAGGAAAATGAAAGGACATTCCCAGTTAGGGAAATTTTCGACAGGAAATACCGATTCGAAAACCGGTCTCACGAAAGACCATTACCTATTGACGTCAAAGATCTTAAGATCACTGTGCAAAAAGCTCCTTTCAGAACTCTCAGCACACCTCAATACAAATCCATCCACAGTTTCAAGAAACTTGAAAATGGGATAGCTAAAAAGTAAAAAAGCTCGATGAAATCGTACATTACACCATGCTTGTTGCTGATAAAGGAACTATGCTATGAAGTTCATTCGCACCTATCTTATTCCCCAGACTTCCAACAAATACATATAAATTATACCAACGTCTAATTTGTGATAAAATAACTGATAATTATTTAGGGAGCAAATAAATATTGTTAAAGTTTATACCTTTCCGGAACTCAAAATTTTCAGTCTTGGAATTCCAAATTTCTCTACTCTTTAAGAAAAGTACAAAATGGAAAAAATCTAATAAAATATTTTCGATTTTTATTCGAAAATTTTTTTTAACCCATCAACCTTCACAGTAAGACCGGACATTGCATGTGAAATAATCCTGTTTCATGTATTATAATAACTACAAATAAATAAAACCGATGTTGTTATTAAAATATATATACAACAAATCCTTTATTAGCTGACACCTAATTTAAAATTAGACTAATGCCATCTATTTCAATCACGTGAGTGATGCTGCAACCGATTGGGTAAGACGGGCCATTCGGTTTTCGCAGTTGGACCTGGTCCAGGAACGCAGCAGATTCTACCCACATTCTCCATCAGTGTATACGGCGAAATGACTGTCGTTAGCGAAGGAAATTGGGGATCGCAAAAAGATAACGTAGGAAGGGAAAGTGATCCACGTAACTAATGAAGGTTATGAGGAAATAATGATCTTTAAGGAGGGGAAGAATATGTAGGCATATGAGGAATATGTATCCTTATCTAGTAAGTCATACTTCTATTAATACTGCAAAATAAAAAGAAATATATAGACTTAAAAATCAATTTTTCCGATTTGTAAAAGTAAAATATCACTAAAATGGTTAGTGATTAATTATTAGGTTATCGAGCACTTATAATTGTAATAGACAATTAATTATTTAGATTAATATTTTTTAAAATGGTATTCTATTTTTGTTTTTTTGGTTTTTTCCAGTTTTTGCTTTATATGTGATTATCAAACAAGAGGCAATTTTGAAGTCCCGCTTGAATAAAACGTTTTCCAAGGATCTCTATACGCTGTTAATAAGATCATTATATTTCGGGAAACATTTCTTTCTGACAGATATGTATTATTAATATAGCATTTTTTTTTTACAACTATCCTCTTTCTCAAGAGCATTTAAATTTTCATTGTAATAGCTGTGCAAGAGCAACATGTTTACATTCCAATATGCCTCAAATTTATTTTCATAAATCCCTGGGGATAAACAATCTACTGTGTGATGTACCTGTATACAGGTGTGAATTGAAAGTGTACGAAAATTATTGTTTTATCTTATTAGAACGGGCTGTAAGATATTTCAAAATTCCTTGAAAAGACAGTAAATGTCGTAGATAAATACTTCAACCTCAAAAACAAAAAAAATATTTTAACAACTTCTGATACTGGGATATGTGTGCCAACCCTGAAATTCCAAATGTAATATTGGCCATACATTTTAATCTTATTCCATTCACATAAGTCGGCCGGAAAGGAAAAATACAGGTTAGTATGCTTTGAATTACAATTGTCGTGCCCTGATAAACTTGATTTTCTATAACATAAAAAAAAAAAAATATTATAATTAATTACAGTGATGAAATGGTATCTTGAAATTAATAATTGGAGAGTAATTAATCGTTAAAATATTTTCCTAATTTTATTTTTTCTTTGCCATGGTTTTTTAACATTTCATTGTCATGACTGCTTTTGAAGTCATAATAAAGCATCATAATGGGTGCAAACAACTTTTTTAGTAGATTTTGCGTTTTACTTACATTATTCTTGTAAGTAGTTATAGCTAACTTCAGAAATTATTATTTTTTATATTTTCGGAGATTAGATTATTGAATAAAATTGGAATATGATAACTGCTCGATGTTTGAGAATCACCCATATATTGAAATAACTTGTATAAAACCGCGAAGGCTACTTCCAGGAAGTAAAATAAACCCGATATATTAATAACTTAACAATATACCAACAAATAGCACCTATACTTCACAACTACCAAGAATATATCCGTGAAGGTAGTTAAAAATACGTATTTTTTTTTTTAGCTTTTAAATCTTTTCCTAAATTGTTTTAATTAAGTTAGATTTTTTAAAAATTCATTAAATTGCTATAGTACATTACTTTCATAGTAAAAAAAAAAAAAAATTGAAATCGGTTTTATAGCTCAACAATATTTTAATCGCAGCCGAGCATAGAGAGATATCAGAATTTTATGGCAGGAATCGTAAATTTCATTTGCGAAAATAGAACACATTGTTTAGAAAACAGGTACACATTATTGCAGTGATTAAAAAGTTGTATCATGTGCTACTTTCGTGACGTGACTGTCGCTATGCCCAACGTTACACCCGAACAGGGAAAACGTGCATCCACTTGCGATAGTTTAAGTTGCAGTTCTCATCTGGACTTGTTCCAGTCTTGTGTTTTTAATTGTTCAAATGATGAACGTTTATGTACACTGATAGATGGTGAATCACTTTTTATCACCTAGTTATATAGAAAAAAATTATTAGACTGCTCTCATAAATCCTCAAATAAATTTTAAACTACCCCTTCAATAATCTTTGATTTGTTATAGAATTTACTAAATTTGCAAAGATTACTTCTCGATCAAAGCAGAAAAGCGATGACACACTTTCAGGGACTCACGTTTTACTTTAAAGATTTATTAATACCACTGAGTATACCTTGAGGTTTTTTTGCAACAGCGAAATTTTTTAAATAAGTTTTACTTCATCTGTACATTTCCTTATGTGCATGTATATCAGTGGTGATGGTGTATAATAAATATAAATAACTTAGTATATATTATAACTCAGAGAGCGCAAATTTGTATTCATGGAGTGAAAGTCTGGACCAGTCTGAGCGAGTAGATATAATGTATTTCACTTAATCTCTAACCCTGTAGGTGAGATGTTAGACAGAATTGATTTGTTTTAAATTAGAGCTAAGTTAAGACTTAAGTATCAATTTATCTGACACCAAGTATGTATTGCTATGCAGAATGGCAAGCAGTCTAAGACTTTCACTATATTACTTTTTAATCCCATGTTTTTTAGTTAATTAATGTGATGATTAATTAGTAGATATATATCTAGCACTTATTATACTTTTTCATAGTTTTTTGTATTTATTTAAATTATTATGAACATTTCGAAGTTTTTTTAAACAATTTTTAGTAGATTTAAGAAAGTATTGTCCGTTTGTATTACTGAATACACTGAGAAAAATAAAAAAATTTAAATAACATGTACAGAATAATATGAACCTAACTTCAGTTCAGATTATTGGTAACCTCTTTGCAGCATTCGAATAGACCACTAAAACTAAAATGAATCTCATTTTTTGAGTTGATACTGAAAATAAATCATACTATGCATCACTTAAGAAGTCGGTCTGTGTTTTCGTTCATAACCACTAATCACAATGACGATTTACTATTTGCGATATATGCAATATATAATATTTATACTAATTTATTTAAATGCTGAGGTGAAGAAAACTTCCAATTAGAAAATATTATTCTATATTTTGTACTTTTAGAACGTTTCAGAATTTACCCCATACTTGTGTACTATTGTATCCTCATATTTGTCAATTTTATTAATAATAAAATAAATAAATGTCTATTGTGAAATTTTGTTATTTATAGTTTAAACTTTTTTTTACAACCACATTGTAAATTTTTTTATGTACATAAATGACAAAATTCACAAATATGAGGTTACAATAGTACATGAGTATAGGGTGAACCCCGAAACGTTCTACAAGGACATAATATAGAATAATATATTCTAATTGGAAGATTTCTTCACTTCAGTATTTAAAATAATTACTGAAATCAAGTTCCTAGAAAAGAAAATCCAGAATAAACTATGATAAATACAGTTAATTTATGAAGAGTTAGTTTGAACACATTAATTTCTGGAATCTGAATAGAAAAATTCTTTGTACACTAAATAGATCGTTAATTGAGGAGGTTTTGTAAAACCACCTTTCGACCTATAGAAACAGCGCAATAATTATAAACGTCAATCTATTTCGACAATAATGTGATAAAACTTCATACCCGTGGTAGCAGGTTCACAACAATAATTAATGAGATTTTATAAGATAGGTCGAAATTTACCAGATATTTTCGGGCTGACAGAAGTCTTTAGAAAGTGGAATTCTTAACAATCCAATCATTTTGCTACCATCGGGAGCCAAAACTAATAATTTAACTTATTAAAATGTCCTATACATTTTTTTTCAGTTACAATTGATTTCTGAACTACAAGAGATTGATAAGAGAAAAATATTAGTTTAAATCTAAAACTTTATGTAATTTTTGAGGTTGACTTAAGCCGCGACGCAGGAGGTCTAACATAATTAAATGTCTTCTGAAAGAGTTATTTTTTTAATTTATGCCTGGCCTCCTAGTCTCTCTGTTTAACACTGATGATTTGTAATTATCTCAAGCCTCTGAAATTGTAACTGAGATAATGCCTGGGTAGAGGTGGAGATGGACCGAAGCGCAGGCAGACGCCCTGCAAAAACCTGCTGCGCTCTCAAGGCTGGGCCCGGATCACCTTCACGCTGTAACATCTTGTCCCCGGGTGCATCATCGCCACTTCTCTGTATTATCTTCCTGTCACAGGATTATTTGAGTAAGTTTATAGTACAGTATCCTTAACGTTAAAAAACTGAACTTATGGATTATAAAAGAAATAAGTTTAAAAAAAATTGTACAATTTCGGCCATTGGCGTGTTTTCATGTCGTTGCCTTTGAACTGCTCCAATAATTTTAATCTTAAACAAGGGAGCTAGGAGGTAATTAACCTCAGGTAGGAATTGCACTTTTATACCTGATGACTTTGAACCTATAGTTTTTGTAAACCCAGTTTTCTTCATTTCTAAATTTCCTCAGCAACTACTTACAAAATTAAATTTATTAAGCGATTAGGAAAATATCAGGCAACTCCAGATTCTTAGAGCATCAAACCAAAGGATCTGTCGTTCATTATGTAATAGCATCGAATTCATAGAGACAAAACGAACTGCTTGGATTGCCCTCAAAGAAGTTGCCAACTGCCCAAATAAACAAATATGTTGCCAATAATGTCCCCGAACAATAGTGTAAAATGCAAAAAGGTGGTATATTTACCTCACATTGAAATGTTTTTCAAGTAATGCTTAAAGTGGCAACATGTTATTTTTTACGATTTTCTTTTAACTCATTAGTTGAATGTTGGGGCATGATGGGGGGGGGGGGCGGGGTAAAACAGGGAATAGTTACGTATCATACGTCGAGGGCTTCTGTCTGACTGTAACCAAGCCAAATTCATCAATAGAGAGCAGCCATTGTTTCTACATATCGCACTAGTATTTCTTGTGACACAACTCAAAATTCAAGACAACTAACAATGTGACACTCTTGCCTATGGAGGGGGAATAGCATTAAGGCAGCAAGAGTGACACAAGTGCCCTCTGGCGGACAAGCTCTGAAGCTAGGTTGATACAGTTTTGATGATTCATAAAGATATATTTACCAATTTCTTTCATAGTCATAACTCAAAAACACCGATTTTTGAGTTGTGTCACTTTAGAAATACTAGTGCGATATGATCTCGCCCCTACTCAGGCTTTTGCGGGATCCGCATCTCATGAACAATTTCATTGTTTTGCCTCCCTTTTAGATCTATATCATGTACGTTGAGAATTGTAATCTCTAATAACCTAAAAGTATTTTACTTGGTACGTAAAAGTATACGTACTTGGTGTTACCAGGAGATTTCTTATTTTTAGGAAATAATTAAAATTCTAGTTCAATTAAAAGTATATAACTAAAATGTTTTGGTAAGGGGTTAACTTCCCCAATTTGCTCCGACTTTCCCAATAGAGTTAAAATGAGAGCATTAATTCCATTTTTTTGTGTTGGCCAAACATTGCAATTTCGAGTTTTTTAAATTTTGGATTCATTTACTTTTTTTTTAATAAATAGTTTTCCATAGTAAATATTTGTATTCCCATAAACCCCTATGGAATACATATTCTGCATGCCAAATGCCTTAAGAAAATACAATTAAAATTTTAAAACGTTACTTTAATTAAAAAGATTAGGGGTTCGGAATTGTTTCTAAGAACCTTCGAAGTCCCCACCTCCTCAGTTAAATGATAAATCAACCATTTTCGATAAACTCAAGTGTATTGTTAATATCACCAGCAACAAACAATAAATAACATATTTTTTTATCAATTTTCAAACACATATTAAGTTATTTTTATTATATGAGGGGCCTTACTGAGATATAGTATTAAAAAATATATAGACGAGAATTATAAAATAAAAACAATTCAGTGTACGTTTAAACTGATATACAAGGAGGGGTTACTTTGACGGATCACTAACCAATCATAACCCGGTGAAAATGACGTAAGGGCACTACGTACCGACATTACATCATAACGCACGGTATTTAAATTAGTTATAATCACATATAGGCCTAATTACACTGATGTGAAAACGCTGACCTGAATTTTAACGCTCTGTATTAACATTCATGCTCACAAAGCCTACTATGGAATTCATTATGAACAATAATAAACTATTTTAAAGAGAAAAATAAAACTCAATATTCACTGAGCAGATAAATGTCTTATAATTGTTTTTGTTTTCCCATTAATCGAACCAAATACTGTTTGAGACACTTGATCGTAAAACATAGTAGTTAATATTTATTGTGAAGTGAAAATTAACATCACCGGTTATATAAAATTGATTCCATAAATATTTTAATGAGGTTTTAGTTGATTTGTTTTTTATAGAATACATTTTTATTTATTTTATAATAACGGAATACTGGTTGAAGGCAAAACATTGTAATTAACTATCATTTTAAAGTTGTAAAAGTTCTTATTTGTCACATTATGCCACCGAGTGCCACACATAATTTATTATACAGGTCGTAAAGAAATTAACACTGAACTGCACTAGAAGACAGTTTAACTACGTTCTGCACAGTAACTTGACCTTTTTTATCACCTGCTTAAATTTAAATTTAAATAATGTAGTATAAATATAATTGAAAATTAATAGTTTGCATATCATTAATTATGTACATATTGTGAATTATAAGAACGATTAGCGACTCGATCAGCTAATACTAAGATAAAACAGGAATCGGATTGATACTTCTATCTTCGACAAGAACGCAGTATATCGATCTACAGATAAAGAATTCATTGGTTCGTTATTCTTTTGTAAGTCCAACAAAGCTTCATTATAAATGAACCTATACAACTATTTCAACTATCAGTAACAGGTGAGAATGGCCAATGACTATAACCACATGATTATCAGCGACGTTAAGTCTTAAATCAATATTAGGACAAATTTAGGCTCGTACTCTACCACACCTCTGGCCCATCATGAGGCCCGCCTTTTTTGCTTCTCTTTTCCTGCCAGCTTACCCTTTCGATTATACTCCTTCCTCCAAGTTTGAAAGTTATCCTAGAATAACCATTATATGTTAAAAATAAAGCCTTTTTTTGCTTAACTACGAAAAGATAGTCTCATTTTTATGTTATACACTGAATATGTATAACGGATAATGTAACACGAGCATTATTTTGCTATTTCTGAAATATTTCGCAATGCATTTTGATCAATGTAGTAATAATAATACATACTGAACAACATCAAGTAATCCTCAAAGTTTTTGAGTTTCTAGTTTTATAGATATTGGTAAGTTAATTGTTTTAATTTTTTAATCTTGTTAATATGTTTTCATTGTTACACCTAATTTAGATGGGGCAGCACCAGTTCGATCTGGCCTAGAGTATTGACTTATATTTCGAGGCGCTATGACTCCCACTCAGCTTAGAATAAGTTTGTTAACCGTAAGATAACACTTCCTCCTCCATCCCCATTTATACAAGAAATGACCAGTAGGGAAAAAAAGTAGGAATTTCAAAGAATTTATTCCTTAAATTAAAAACCATTAGTCTTGGATCTTGAGTTTTCATACCTGATACGTTCTACTGAATGAAAATGCACCTTATACAACATATATTATTATCATGAGGTGTGAGATGACCGTAGATTAATGATTGGAGAAGTTTGTCGGGGGGTGCGGTCAGCAAAGAACAGCATAAATAAACAAAACCATATTTATTTATTTTATGCCGACGTTTCGACCTGAGTTTCAGGTCTTCATCAGGGGTTGTGGCGTAGAAGGTAGGCTAGTAACTGATACAACGAGTTACTAGCCTACCTTCTACGCCACAACCCCTGATGAAGACCTGAAACTCAGGTCGAAATGTCGGCATAAAATAAATAAATATGGTTTTGTTTATTTATGCTGTTCTTTGCTGACCGCACCCCCCGACAAAACTTCTCCAATCATATGTTATAATCCATCAACTGTCCCAAATTTCTATTAACATATATTAGATGTTTTGCTCCAACAAAATAAAAAATAAAAACATTTCGATCACTAACACCCCACACAATATTTCGAAGGCTAAAAAGAAATCGAAGAAGAGATCTGGGATGGGCATGCTTCTGTTTTTCAGATCCAAAACTTATACTAATCGGTGCCATAACTGATTGATTTATAATGTTATTAAATATTATAAACTTCTTGTTAAATGATATATGTTGAAATTTCAAAGATTTCTCTTCACTTTTTTTTTTTTTTTTATAATAATGAGTTCTATATAGACGCCCCTCTCACCGAAATGATCTTCCCAAATCGTGACTCAAACTCCTTATTATCCGCGTACAAACGTGTAAAGGTTGCCTGTTGAATATTAGAGCCCAACTATTCGGGCTGAGACTGGCACTATAAGCATAATAGACCTCTACTTTCTCAGGCATATCCCTTCGGGGCGGATAGGTTCTATTTTGAATTTTGTTTCAGAAGGTTGAGCTCGATGAAAGCTCCTTTAGTGAGAGACCTCTGCCCCTATAATAACTACAAAGCTTAGAAGGTGAAGAGAGCTATATTCCACGCCTTCCTCTTTATTATCATATTTTATTTAAATTTTGTACAACTCGTTTCGGTTATGCACACTAAACTATAACTTATTTTATTTTCATGCCGATTAACATTTCACGTCTATTTGTATATGTTATATTTGAGTCCCTTGCTAAAGATAAAACTGTGTTATCTCACAGTTAACCAACCTATTCTAATCTGAGTAACAGGATCAAGTTAACATTATGTGGTACCGCCATGAAATAAAAACCAACCCCACAGGCCTTATCGAACCGGTGCTGCTGCATCGTATTTCATACAGATAAACATGTTTTATCAACTATAAATTACGTGTGACAATGAGAACATATTAACATGGTAGAAAGTGAAAATAAATCTTCAATTAAAACAATTAAAAAACCAAACACACCCTTACAAGTTTTACTTACCTTTTTTATGTTAAAAATATTCAATGTATAATACAAAAATGAGACTATATTATGTCGTTTAGCAAAAAAATGACTTCATTATAAAATATATAATGGTTAATTTAGAACAACTTGGAGGAAGGAGTGTGAGGGAGGAAAAGTGAAGCAAAAGTACGACCCAATTACTGGCTGGCATTCCTATTAAGATCAACGTACACATACACCTAGCCTCCGTGAGCGTAGCCTTTTTGGGTACACTTTTACTTTGAAGGAGAGTAGGGTTAGCCATCCTCTGCTTTCAAAGACGTTTATTTTAAAGAATTAAATTTCCACTCCCCCAGTGTGTAGTGATTTAGTGTAGAGACGACTATCAAATAAATCTAAAAATAATTTATTTTTATACATTGCATTTCGTGAATTTAGGTTTACTTAGTCCAAAACCAGCCAAGTCCATTATCAACATTTAATCCTTTTCTTTTTAGATGTTCTGTTATAGTTGTTTTGTAACTACATTACTATTACTTGTTTACTTACTATATTATTACAAGGTAAAAGGATTTATTCAAAAAACATATATGACTTAACCTTATTCAGAAGAAATAATTTTACACAAGAATAAATAATAGCAAAAATGTTAATTAAAAACTTATTTAAAAATGGAAGTGGCTAGATGGTGGAACAGGTATTTTAATTATGCTAAATTCCATGCTGTAAGCTCGAAACTGAAAAGTTCGAAAAAAATGTTAGTCAGCTCTTCAATTATTGTATTATTCCTAGAAAAGCAAGAAACTGAACACTAGTTAGGGTAAAAAGTAAAATATATAAACAGTCGTACTTTATTTAAAATAATACAAGGATAGCTTCACTCTTAAACTTTGGGAATCTGATGGGATCCTTTAATCAGATGAACGTAATTTACTAAAGGAAATTTTGTCCATCTTTTGTATAATATGCAATGATGGGATAAGATAGACCAAAAAAAAAAGTCAGCTGAGTTATAATATCCGAAAAGTACAACTCATGAAAAGCAGAAGTAAGCACTTAATTAAAGGGTTCGATATCGGGGATAAATTTTGCATAAAAATAAGAGAAAACAGCTAGAAGGAAATATATAACTATCTTTTATATTGATGAAATGAATTATATTCATTGGAACGTAAGCGAAAAATTATTTGAGTTGAAATGACTCATGAGAAAAACGTACTAGCAGATTGGGGAAAACAAGAGTGTTTTTAGAAAAAGGAGGGAACAGCAATGAAACATATTTTAAAATAACATTTTGAAGCTCAGGCAAAAGTACATAAAAGAAACGCACAAATGTTTATGTCCGATTATCATACGTCATTGTCAATAGTAGAAACACTTTGTGGAGAACTGGTTAAATTTCTAAAATTGTTTTCAGTTAATTTTGTTCCCATATATCGAAGTCGTTGGCTAAGGACTGACTTTCCTCTCGAGTTTATAGTATCTGTAATATTGACTTTTACGAGTTAGTAATTAAAAAATAAATCACCGTGTCATGAAGAACTGCAATTAAGAAACATAAAAAGTAAAACTACTCAGGTTCTTTCACTTTTCATTATTTTCAGTCAATATTTGAAAAAAAAAAACACTATATTTTATGGGTCATAACAATCTATAGTTTTATCTAATACAGAATATTATTTCCAAGAATCTTTTACAATTTATAGATTTTCTCAACAAACAAGAGTTTACTATTCCATTATCTCCGATACCGTAGAATTTTATAGATAACAGGCATCGCTCACCTTATACTTTTTTTGGTCTAACTAAAGTGTTAAAAAAAGGAGGATAAAACGCAATCCTTAGCAGCTTCAACGGTGACGAATTATATAAACAAAGACGTGAGATAACGTAAGGTGTTATTATTAGACTTACAATAGGACTACAATGATTGCCAATATAAATGGTCATGCTATAATTTTTAAGCAAATAATTTTATTCTTTTGCATTTTATAGTACAGTAAATGAATAAAATTAATTGATAATAAGGATAGAAATCATCAATGACAGATTTTAGAATAGACATTAGCACGACTTTAATAATACGCTAAGTCGTTCGAGAGCTTTTTAATATTTAGCTTAGGCTTATGACATATTTTTTGAAACAGGGCACGAATAGGCCGTGAAGGGTCGATCGAAGGTTAGAGAGCCCGGTCCGGTGTGGGTTCGATTTCTCCGCAGTATCTTGTAATGAATACACTCAACTGGACGCTATACTCAAGTTAGTAGTAGGTTGTTATCAAAATAGTTCCCGCCACCGATTACACTACCAGTACAAGTCCCCACAAAACATTTTTTTAAAAAATGGATATCAGTTATAAAATCGTGTGGGTATCAACCCACATTCGCATATGTTGCTACAGCCCTAATAAGCGTAGATGATTGATAGTTGATATAATGTATATTCATAAGACGATAATCCACGAGGACATTGAATTAAATTTTAGAAAACATAACAGAAGCTAGTAAGGTTGTTTTAGTGATTATTCATTCCTGAGTCTTTCTCAACTGAACAATACAAGGAAATGACACCTTTGCAGTAATGTGAATACTCTCTGAGAAAGCTTTCATTTCTTAATACCGCTATTCAAGTATTTTTTCTCTTTTACTTTCCTAGTACAATACAACATGAACTAATAAAAAAAAAAAATAATCTGATCATGGGAGTTATTCCAAAACGTACTACCAAATTAATAATTATATATTTAATGACTAATGTACCAAAGTTAACCTGTATAAATGGGAAAAAAAAAACTTCTATACAAACTAGGTTAACAAAAAAAGGTGAATGAAATAATATATTTTAAAAATCGGATCAACAAGGATGTATTGATGTCATGGTAAAGTGATGGAGATACATAAATATTAATACAGGATTTCTAAAAATATAGTTCTAATCATTAAAATCATACTTCGCTTTTTTTCTTTTAAAGAGCACACAATTTCCTACTATTGACTAATCATTTATCTCTATTAGGATCTCGAATTATAGAAGTTATGTTCTGTAAAAAAAGATAAGAATGTTTTTCAAAAGTTAAATTTTTTGATTTGAAATTTTTTTTAATTAAATAATGAAATGATGGTTATTAAGTGATGCACTACCAAACCCATTTTCTTTTTTTTTTGTTCGGAACACTTGTTCGGCTAAAACAATTTCGCGGCGTCCTTGTCGAGCTATAAAAAATATTTACAACACAATTGTCCTCAGAGCATTGAATGTGAAGGCAAAGATGTAAAACAGTGTAAAGTAAATATAGAATGCATGTATATTTGCTATTCTTATTTTTTTTTTTTTTTTTTATCATTTTGAGAAAGTGATATGAGCTTGAGGTATCCCAGGCATACGCTTGGAGCATCCCAGGGTCAAAGCTCCTGGATCACAACGGATTTTAGATAAAATCGTTTCCGTTAATGATCTAATATGAATATAATAAAAGATAAATATAGTTATTAAAAATTGGAAAATAGAGCTGGCTGGTTTGGGTCATAAGTCTAAATTTAAAGTAAATTAGCATTATTTACAGAATGAAAATAAATATAAGAAAGATTATTTATGAATTTTCGATCGTTGGAGTTCTTTCGATAAGAATAAATTTTATTCAGTAGTTTGAGACTTCAGGGAGAAAGTCCGGGTACAACATTTACACACATCTGTTCTAAATTTTTTTTTTGGAACGAGACCTTTTTTCTTAAAGACCGACCACGGTCAGTAACTGATAATTATATATTCAATTTCCACCGTTTGATGTAAGAATAATTAGATCACTGCATTGGTTAAAAAATGAAAATATATATATATATATATACATATATATATAATGTATAAAAAACGATATCAAATGTGTCTCAAACTTGTTTAAAAACATGTGGCTAAGTAAGATAGTAAGGGAACTGACAGGGCTCGATATAACAAGGCCACACATGATCAAGGCAACAATTCCACTGAAATAGATCCCGTAGTGACCTCTGACTCAGCAAGCCTAGTCATCTGTAGAGGATGTCCGCTCTATCGTAATAAAATTAAGGTATCATTCTACTATCAGTATGAGCTAATATAACTAATTATACATCCCACTCCAAAATAGACGATTTCTTAATTTATTAAATGAAATATATTTATTTTTAATATATACAATTGTAGTTACAGTGTCAATATGTCAAGTGCTATGTCAATATTTCAAGAATAAATTCAACCCAATTCTTTCTAACAGTGGACTTTCTAACTACAACCAAATCATCTTGTATCTCTTCATCCTTCACATTACATGTTTTCTCCACCCTTCATGTCGTAAAAAAAAATCTTCATGTTATACCCACATATCATTTTTTTTAATGCTCTTATCGTATATATAATGTCTAAGAACAATGCTGAGTTTGGAATCAACCAAACTCATGTAGAACGTATTTTTTTTATAAACCAGAAAGCCTAGTAACGAGATGTTAAAAAAAAACACATTTTCCTTCAGCGTTATGACCTAAATTCGTTGTATGAATTTCAAGCGCAAATAATTCCTCAGGGTCGGTATTCAACTTCAATTAATCTTGAAACAAGATATCAATCATGTTTCTAGATTTTTTATCTTTCTAAACTTAGAAGAGATAAAATAATCGGGACCAGTTTTTAATAAAACAGGAATATCAAACTATAATGAGTTTAGTTTACTATTTTAGTATTTGATATAGTATATAAATATAATACATAAAAAATATTTGAATTCATTATAAAGTTTTCATTAAAAACTTTATATGGTTTTTATTCCACACTAATAATCAGTATTATAACAAAAATAATCAGTAGGCACTTTATATACATTAGTCAAATAAGAAAATAAATCTTAAAATTTTTAAGTACAATAAAACTAAAATTATGCTTGTGCTTAAAGAACCACATACATATGTATGCATGCTTTATAGGCGTCATAATTTTTTTAAATACTTCTAATTGCATGACCCAGGTAATTTTACTAGTTTTAATGGCCATAAAGTCGTTTTATCTTCTAAAACAGGTGCAATTAATTTTCTTCTGCCAAGTCATTCTAATTAAAAAGTACATACATATATTATAAGAATATAGGAGTGGGTCGTGGTAAGTTTTATGAAATTTTCTACCGCAGATTATTTATGAAACCTATTAACGTTTTCAGACAAGATAACAGATAGTAGCCGGGAGCAGAGCCATCCATCCATCAGTCAACTGTTGACAACTGTACTCCGCGGTCAATCAACCAGTCCAAGATCAATCACAATCTATATGCGCTAACAACCTAAGTTTAAAGTGGAACGCGTTCCGGAATCTAATACATCTTGATAACGTTCCAAAACAATTACAATTTTTTTTTACACAAAGCATATGCCCAGTTCAGTATATTACAAATCTTAACAATGTCCGACATACCAAAACAATAAAAAGCCTTGTTAGATAGTAAAAATGGTATTTAATTAATATCTACATTAATACACCAAAAATATAACCCAAGTGAAAGACTATAAGAGATGAAAATGAATAAAAGAAAACAGACTTATATAAAGTAATATATTCTTGTTATTAGGAAATATATGGAGAATAAATCTGAAGCATAATATTTATAAAGATTTAATTATTTCACCAAATAACATTCCTGATTAAACCAAAATTTGTTCATTATAAAATTAAATACTGAGTCATTATATAAATTATTTGTTTTGTTTTCATTATTTAGAACTCCAAAATCCTTCGTAAAATCCTCAATGCTCCTTATTTTGTTACTAATAAAACCATCTATAAAGACCTAAATGTTCCACATGCAACCGATCTAGCCCGAACCCGATATTATTCCTTCCATAATAAACTCCCTAACCACCCAAACCCACTAGTTTCTAACCTTGCTTCATCTTCCATTCCTGGCAATCCTCTGAGGCACCTGAAAAGAAGATAGCCTCGTGACCTTATATTGTAAACTGTTTTTACAGTTCTACTACTGGGTAGTTTCTCTACATCCGGTATCATATCATTATGATCAAATTTACTTGTATTTTTTATACAGTTGTAAATATCAAAAAATAAATAATAAAAAAAAAACTAGATAATGGTAGGAAAGTAATACACAACAATACTAACTAATAATAAAATACTAAATTTCTATTTAGTGATTCCAAAAAGCTGGACCAACATGTCAAAATTCCATATTCACAAAAATGAAATAAAAAAATTCAAACGGATGGATTCCAGAACTGAGGATGGAGTTATAGCTGTTATAGAATAAAAAAAAAATAATAAAAAAATCAGTCTAGGTTTTCTAAGAACATTTATTCAATATAAAAGTTACGATAACCAGCAACGTAAGATAAAAACTCCAAAACAATCTATATATATAAATTAAGATGTATTTGAATATTAAGGGTCGTTTGGAAGTGCTCTGCTATAACCACGATTTTGTAAATGTTGAAATCAGTAAGACTGAGTTTTTAAACCATTAGATTTTCAAAAACGGTTCAGTAATAAATTTGATAAAGTAAGAGGGGATTTTGCGACCTGGAGATAAAGCCGCAGACTGCGGACCAATGACGTCATAAGGCATTCGATGTAAATTTAATCGAGGACGGTTAGAATCGATAAGAGTGGAGGGGGCGTCGCATATCGACCAGTCTCCAGCCTCGAGGCACCCTCCTACGCTATTTGTTCAGCAACACCAACTTCCAAATACCTACTCCACATGTACCCGCATAGAAACAACTTAAAATGATAGGAAAAAATGGTCAGTTACTAAAAGTCACATAAAAACTGAATTAGTTATTCATTTTCATTTATTTCTAACTATCTAAGATTTCTTCATGGTACCATAATTAAAAGAAATCAACCAGTTCCTGCACTAAGAAGATAACTATAGCTCACAACATATTAATGCATTGATATAACATTTATTGAATATGTTTTTCTACACAAAAAGTATATTGTAAGACCAACAATTTCACTACGAATGATGAACTTTTTTTTTTAAGAAAATAGTTGACCATACGCAATAGATTGTTGTGGGAAGATAGTCCAGTGGCGGTCAATAAAGATATCAAAATAGTAAAAGAAAACTATTTATAGTTTACTAACGTTTCATTAACTTGTTATACTTCATAAACTTGTCAGTATCAGCCCTGACGAAACCATGTAAAAAGAGGCGAAACGTAGGTTATCATTAAATAGATTTTTTTTTACTACTGTGTACCTTCATTGACCACGACCCGGACTATATTTCTAAAATAAAAATTGTTTCATACTTCACCTATTTGAATAAATAAAAATCAAACTAAAATCGTTTCAATTAAAACGATTTTTACTTGTAGACTATATGCTACATCTATTAAATTAACAGTATATCGTATATAGGACTCAAGGCCAATGAGAAAAAATGCTATATTTGTGATAACGAGCATTTTTGACATCTTAACTGAGCCTAAACCAAATCTATGCTTCAGGACTGACGAAATGATTAAATTATGGTATGCTTATTAGTAAATTATTTAAAATTACACTGTTTTTTTTTTCAATACTGAAACGTATATTTAGTTATAAAGTTCTGACCTTAACAAAAAAACTTGTACTTTTAATCTGAAGGTTCGAAGCTAGGAAAGACCCATAGACCTTGACCGCTGGGTCGTGAATAATTCTGAGCTATTAGGGGATGAGATCAATTGACACAAAGTTCAACACGGAGGCGGACCCGCTCTGCTAAATATAAAGGGATCTATTCACAGACAGGTGTTCATCCCACATATTTTGGATGAGATAAATTGACATTAAGTTCACAGGGGGTTCAGCCGATTAATTTGAGTTGAATTAAGTCATATTTTAGAAGAGTACAACTGTCGAAAAGGTGTCAACCAGCTAAAGCAAAATTAAACACCAGCTATGGATTATTGTCGGCGGAATTAAAAAACTGAGGAAATCATTTTATGTTTAAAAGTAACCTTAACAAACTGAATGACACCATAGTTACTTCTGAAAATATTTCTAAAGCTATATTAAAACAAAAAATATTTTAATATTTACAATATTAAAATATTTTAATTATTTACTAGTAAATAAATATTTAAGGAGCCCGATATAGTTCGAGTGACGAAAATTGCAAGAGTGAGATGGGCGGGACACGTCGTTAGGATAGATAGTGAGGATCCACCAAGACAATTACTGATGGAGCTACTCCATGGTACCAGGAGAAGAGGAAGACCAAAGCTACGACGGGCTGATGGTGTTGCTGCTGATGCAACAAATATGCTGGGGCTTCGGAATTGGATGGCGGCTGCAAGGGACCATGACAGTTGGCGGAAGCTGCTGGAGAAGGCCAGGATTCGACACCGTATTGTAGAGCCACACTAATAGTAGTAGTAGTAGTAGTAGTAAATAAATAACTTTTCCAATTCAGGAACCATAGCACATCTCACATCAACGGTATAAGAAACTAAACAGAAATACCTCAATCAATACTGGAATTCATTATGTTCAACTGCCAAGGTGAAGTGTACTGCTCAATTTGGTGAACACTGTTGCTGTGAGATGAGAAATCTCTTGGATTGCTTTTTTCTTGAGTATGATCTCCTCTTGTGAGATTGTGACATGTCGTACATCGACCAACCTAAACTATATCGAACTTGGTAAAGTTTAGTATTACCGGTCTTCTGTACATTAGAGGGTGTTCAGTTAACTATTTGTTAGAAAAATTATTTTCGGTAATCGAATATGTTATTAAAAGTCTGAAAGAGATGGAACTTGAAAAAAAAAATTTGAGTTAAATTGCAAATTTAAAGACACTTTGAGAATTTATTTTATGTTTAAAATATTAATTTAATTCTAATATTAAAATTATTTTATATTTTTCGTGAATAATGATCAAGTCTCTACAAATTAAATCATTACATTACAGAAATTGTCGAATACATTCCTATTTGTAATATTACTGATATAGAATTTAATTCGTTCTCTAAAGGCTATTGTATAAAAGATATGTATAAATGATATTCCTTGGCTAAGAGAATGACGCCAACCTGGGCTCAGATGTATTGTATCATCCAAGCGCTAAGTTCCCAGACGGACATATCGTATTGCGGTGTGATGGGCCCCTTTAGCTCAACAGGAAGCTGAAACAAGAAGGTCTACTAGCATGTCCAGGAAGCGGCAGGAGTCATGTGTCGTCCAAGCTGCTCCGCTGGCTTCCTGGAGCGTACGCTATTGTATAACATCAAGGTCAGAAATAATTATATTCGGCGATGTCAATGAAGCACTACCAAAAAAGTATAATTTAAAAAATAAATAAAAGCACAGAAAGCGTGGCGTTGATAACAATCTAAATAATTAATGTATGTGCTTAATCCAACATGTTCAGAGTGATATTACTCAGTACAAATTATCATGTCAGCGCTAAATAAGATTCAAAGTGTACTAAAATTTAAATTTATAATGATCATAGACCGCATTGCCGAGGAATGGTATTAGTCATCATGGTACAGATGTATTCACAGGGATCTTATTTTCGTCGTTTGTTACATTTATTGACATTTTTAAATTAAGATTACATTTTTTCAAACTTTTCTGTAAAATGATAATAATTGAAGGGTTCCCTTTAAAAAGTATGTAACTCTATCCTGAGGTAATTCCAAATAACTTTATGGAAGATTTCGTTTTGAAATAGAAATTTGTACCTATAGTAATTAGCTCTCATGTCATTCACGAGTTGAATAACCCTGTCTCATTAGTTATTACAGTCATCATTAAAAATTTTCGTTACTAAGGAATATTTATATGTTGTTTTTTTTCTCACCATAGTTATATGGTTTTCCTAGTACATGAAACAAACGTACATTTTGAGTTAAAATACTGTTACTAATGAATACTAATGAATAAGCACAATTAAAACTGATTAAAAAAAATATTTTTTTCTTTACAAGATATGAGAACATTAAATTTTCAGACGTCTTTTGGTCCTCCGAAATCTTGAAAAATGTCGTAGTCAATAATTTTATCTTGTAAAATTTAAAAATCTTAGCTTTATTAAATGATTTATTAGATCAAAAAATCCTAATCAGTACATTTTTGGTTGTTTTACGTCGATTTTATACTAACTGTTGTCTCAGTGGGTTCGAGAGCCCTCCTTAGACATTCAACCTTTATAAAGTCGTTACCCATAATCCAGGAAAAAAACATGATGGTCATGAACCAATCACCTCCTTGTACAACCGTTGTTTAAGAAACAGAACTTCCTTACAAAGTACTGATTCCCTGACCCATCATAGGTTTTAGTATTACAGGTTTTTTAATTTTAATATCCATTAACTAACCAGTTTCGCTTTTTTAGTGTCATATGACGATGAATAATTTTGTTGCATTATTACTTCTATGCCATCAGGCAAATCACTAACCCATTTAAAGATCTAATTTTAAAACACCCGATCCACCTGTCAGAAGCAATAATAATCGAAACAAAGACGATGAAGAACAATGATAGAAGAAACGAAGATGAAAGGAAGGCAGAGTACAATACAATGAATGAGCGAGGACAGGTGACGGGGTCGTTGTACCTGCCACGGTGGTACGGAGGTAATCCGAGTCGGGGCTCATCGCTCTCACTATACCACTACAGGGGCCCCTGGGCAACCAGTACTGGTATTAGTGCTGAGGATTGCATTCGTCACAATGTTCACCTCAACCCTAAGTCAATGCATCCCTTTTGAAGAGAAATGGAGAAAACCGGGAGATTGCCGCATTAATATCCCTCAGAGGGGAGAGTGCTGCTTCTTTGTCACTAAGATACATCTGGGCCCTATTTCATAACGAAAGCAAACAGTAGTAATAGTTACAAAATACAAATATGCAAACTACGAATTACAAGTTTAATACTTTTTGTTTCGTAACAAGGATCACAGGTCCATTATCTGAGTTAAAAAATAAAAAGTATAAGTCAATATTGTATATATCCGTGAAATTGTAGCAAGTACAAACTACAGGATAAATAGTATTAGTTTGTACTTTAATATGAAACAGGTTTGTAAATAAATATTGAAATTATAATGCCACATCATCGTAATGATTCTAAGAAATCATGGAATGTCAACATTTCCATCATGATATAATATTAATAGCATGCTGATCCAAAAACAAAGTATTTTCAGCCATTGGTATGTGTATATTTATTTCTAGATTATATGTTAAAAAGGGTATAATGATAGTGATGCTTCTTATTTGTTATATGGGGTTTCAGGAATCGATCCTTTATGTACCAAATCTGCCACCTAGCGGGCAATTACTGAAACAATATTTTTTTCTATTAACTGCAGCGCGTAGGGTCGTTTGGAGCCAAAGGAATTGATACGTCGCCCTAACAACCTCGTAACTGCAGCGGGATCGGTTCGAATCCGGCCTTGAGAAGAAGGGGGGTTGATTTTTATTTCGTGGTGGTCCCATAGAATGAAAACTTGATTCTACCTAATAGTTAAAACTAGGTTACCTGCCTATAAATACACTCTCCCCTTAAAATTATATTTTTCCAAAATTCCAAAAGAATATATATAATGGTAAATATTGCACATAAATTTAGATTTTCCGGGAAGTTTGTGGTTACTAGAACGTTGATAAGACTGTCATGAAATATTCTGATATGTTATTGTAATTTGGTATACTGAGAATGATTAAGGCCAAGTACTTACTATACATATTGTATAATATGTTACAAAGTATTTAATTAAGGCGTTAGTCATTAGTTTATTAGAGAGAGTTTTCAGGCTATCTCGTAAATATGCTTGTCAAATGGCAAATGTCCAAATGAAAAATTGACTTCAGAAATTCACCAAACCTTTATAAGTTCGTCCAACCAAAAAATAAATGCATTTTAATTTATTTAAGTAGGAAATTCTTAAAAGATGACTTTACAGCATTTAAGTTTTAGAAGTTCAATGCCAAACCTATCCTTTTGTTAACAAGACCATACTATTCCACTATCCTGCATTGGTTTAGTCAAATGGAACTATTTTAAATTGTAAAGCAAACGGACCAACATCGACAACGACCCCGCCCCTACTGAATAATAAGCCTCCTAA
Organism: Halyomorpha halys; assembly: GCF_000696795.3. Taxonomy (NCBI): domain Eukaryota; kingdom Metazoa; phylum Arthropoda; class Insecta; order Hemiptera; family Pentatomidae; genus Halyomorpha; species Halyomorpha halys. Next base: position 210,447 of record NW_027111574.1, read on the forward strand.
ATTGCTAAAGCATGTACCGATCCCAATTCCACTATTCGAGGGACACTTTCACCAGACCGACATTCCCGTAACAGCGGAATGAAGGGGATTTCACTGGGCGCAGTCTGGTTCTGGCCCAAGAAACAGGATAGACACGAGGAGACGCTGAGAATTATGTTAAATAGCTGAGGGTAGTGTCGTTTAATTGCATTGTAATAAGCAACACAACATGCAACGGCAGGCGGTCAGTCTGCGAGGTATACCATGCAATTACTTAATGCATACATTTTACTTGATATCATAAGAAAAAAAACAGCTTCTTATGAATAGGTATTTTTTACTACTTTTAAGCCATTCGAATTTTGCTGCCATAAACTGCCCGTAGATTTCCATTTAACTGGAATATCAATTTATTAATTCAAAAATACTATTGTTACGAGCACTATATTTTATCTTTATATGTTAATTATTCATTAATATGTAATAATGTGGTGATGAGGCCTGCTCTAATTTCATAAGAGTTTGCTCAATGGATGTAAGTGAATAATATTGATTTTAATACAACTAAGAACTTTTAATAAAAAAAAGTGGAAATTGATACAAGCCATAAAGCTATGATTCATCGAGGGTGGAGTTGGTTCCGGACAGGGCGGGGAGCCAACGGGTATGAGTTGTGACCACTAAGGATCGATAACTATACTATAGCAGCCTGGTGGTCACTACATTAGTATCTATGCCATTCCACCCGGGCAAATTAGTACTTTTGATGGTGAAAACCATAAATCCAGGACTCTAACGCATAAAACCCAATTCATAAAACGTAAATCTGACAATATTTTAAAAATTGGTTTATACCACACTAAACAAGGATCCGCATTTCTGGTCGTTATAAAACTCTCACTAATTAGTTAATTACCTTAATGAAGTAGATCTTATTTTTTATATCGTATGTATTCGCCTCATGTAGTTCTAAAACGGTTACAAAAACGGCTATTTAGTTCGATAAAGCAACCTATAACAAAATGTTAGGTATTTATTTTTCCGCCACGGTTGATCCTCGTAAAAAAAAAGTTTGGTAGAACAAATTAAAGAACATTAAAGTTTGTGTCGAATGAGTACCATAATTTAATAATTCGGTGGACTCGAATTCGACATAGAGTGTAATGCTCTTTTATTTTGGATAACTATACCTTTTTTCGCAAGGTTGGACCATTTATGCGAAATAAAAAAAAGGTGGTATAAACCAATTTTTAAAATTATTTCAAGATGTATGTTTGATTGGTAGCGTTTTATGAATTGGTCAGTAAATTTTAATTTTAATGTGCACCGTTTAGCATTTTTAAAATCTGTACATTGTTATTTATGATTTAAATATAAGTAAAAGTAAGATGTAGAGAGGTATGAGGCATGCACTATTTTAACCTAGTATCACTATGAACATCACTAATGATTCTGAATTAAATTACCTTAAATATATTTTCGTTCAACGAATGAAATTTAGTTTATCCTAAAATTATGAAGGTAATGATGAATGACTTGTCTTCAGCAAAACAGCAACTTCAAGCATTTTCAAAACTGTGCAAATTGATTAATAACAGGAAAAGATTGATTGACTCCAAGGCGAAGGTCGTTGATCCCTGGATGAACCCAGCAGACAGTAAATTAATTTAATTATCTGCCACGCCCAAGGGGGGAAGGGGTGTTGCGTTCCTCGTAGCAGTATAGCAAGGCGGGAGGTGAACATAAAAGGCCTAGTAAAAAATTTAATGGTGTCTATTCAGCCACATTAACTAATAGAAGGAGTTGCGAGAAGAGAGCGGCCGTGGGAATGGTACATTAACCCTTCCCTTTTTAGGGGGGTATTGCTGCAATGTTAGCAGAGTGGATTCCGCTCCCCGAGTCGTGACTCATCTTAAGCTGCAACGATTTGCCGAACAGAGCCGGTACACGATCAGCGATCTACAGGTCCATTCACAAACCCGAGTCTCCTCGAGGATCTGTGCATGTACAAATCACTACCACAGCGGCAGGATCTGCGAGGAGCTACGAACAGGTTTCAGCGTCCGTTGACTTGCCAGAGGATGTCGTGGAACACGCTTTCGTTAATATTCACTAGATTGTAATTATAAAATCGACCGGTTTTAAGCTTGATAAACATGTTCGCAACTGCGATCTAGAGGTAACGAAGCCAACAAGAATGTTCGCATTCCTTATTATTTATGTTAAAATCCTAAATGGGAGTATGCTTGAAGGCATATAAGGCATAAATCTAGCCTAGTAATAAATTATTATCTGTAATTTATTCATCCACTAAACGGCGAACACCATCCAACTTATCAGGCTGAGATCATATTTTCACCACGTATATAAGAATAAGACACCAAGAAAAAATAAGTAGCATAAAAAACAATAATATTCCCTGACAATATTACGAGGTGTTTAAAAACATCTAGATTACTAATGTTGAGAGTAATTTGGCTAAAGAAACATGATTAGCGGTTACCCAATGAATTAACACTAAAATTTTTTACTAATTTGAGGATCATAATAAAATCGTATAATGAATAGAGATAATAAATCATTAAACTGTTAGCACATAACGCTGGCTTTGCTTTAATGGTGGCACATCTAAGAAAAAAAATCTTTTTGTTTATGTTTTTGAAGTATACTATAGATTGTATTACTATTTAAGAACCCTACTTAGCTTTGGGATAGTCTAATAACAGAGCCCCAGCAGAGAAAGTGACGCCAGTGTACTATAATAATAATAATACTATCTTTGAAATGCATGCGACTCAAAAATAAATCAAAAAGGTATTTCAATATGAGTCACACATTTCAAGGACTAAAAGAAAGAGAATAGACATTTTTGGACATCAGGCCTAGTCATTCAATGGGTCTGTTACAACCGCTTCGGACTGTCCGCAACTGTGAAAAATATTTTCCATCTCCGTACTGTTCTGAACAAACCAAATATAAAATATTAAAAATAAATAAATAAATAACTTTGGGCCATAAACGTTCGTAGGATTTACAGAACTGAACTATAAAATAAATTATTTTTTAAACAACTATGGAGCCAGAGGAAAAGAAGGAACCTGCCTCGGAGTGTTCCTTGAAGGAGTTGGTGTTGATATTCAACTGGCGGTTGGGGAAAACATTACAACAGTATAATTATTCAAGGGTATTTAGAGACATGATAGGAAAGAAGATAAAGACAAGGTAACGTCAAGGATGCTCAGGCCAAACTTCTGAAACCAATAACGCGAAATTGTCTAAAGCTTATTTAGTATAAAATTATATCCTGGGAAAAACAAATTTTCAAATTAATTTGTGGGAAATTGAATTAAAAACACAAATTGATACAATTAAGCGAAACCGATGAAAGTAATTGATGGAATTGTCCCCATTGAGGGTACCATACCAACCATGTCCTCAAGTCTGCGGATGCTGATTTAATATCTGCTCTAGTCCATCGCTAATAGAGCATACTTTCACCGATAAAACAGGATGATATACAGATATCAACAATTTTCGATAACAAAATCACGATTCAAATTGATGACCGGAAGTCTCAGGCTGGAAGGACAGGAAGACGGATTATAGCAGATACTGAAGGCTCTGGAGAAAGTAAAGATGAAATGGCTAGAAAACGACTCTCAAAAGGACACGCCTTGAATATGACCCCAGGAAGAGTTCCCTCAAGCTATCGGATTAGGCAAGAGGCGGCTAAGAGGATTACCCGGCTATAATTGCATCTTCTTTCTCAGAGTGGTTGCAAGCGGGACCGAAACCTGCTCCTCGGCACTTCAACCACTAATGCAGATTTAGCTAGTTGCTTAGTGGATGCTTTACAATATCTCGCTTCCGAATCGTTGTAATTTTATTTTTAATACTATTTATTTGTTTAAAATGCTAATAATAAAATCCAAGCATATACATATATGTATCAGTATGAATTATGTTAATATGTATAACATACTTCTTGTATCTTGATATACAGGTTCCGACATAAATTAACATATAAAATGTGGTAGGTATAGGACTTGACAGCTTAACCTCATTATATCTCTGGTAAAAAAATATATGCCCAATAAATACTCGTTAATCCTTTTTTTTATTTTACATAAACAATAAATAACATGATACACAGAGATAATTCCTAGCGGAATTTGAACTTTCTTTCTCAACGTTTCCTGTAAAACGAAAGGCAAAATATTTTTGACGAAAACCATTAGCCTATAATTTTATCGCAAATTATACATTTCAGCCAGTTTATATTTCGGTAACAGATAGGAGTGAAATATTTTGTTGGGAATTTAATTAGCTTTAATTATGAAATGTATGCCTTTCCTGTGCGACACGACACGCTGTTTTTGATAAATACGGAAAAAACAACAAAAAAAAAAAACCTTTGAGCTTCTCCACCATCAGATAATTGAAATCAATGGAAATTTATTAGATAAAAAATGAATTTACGCGGTGAAAACACATGAGTAAGAGTTTGTTGACATGAGATGTACGTATTGTCTTCATGTATTTGTAATTTTCAGTCCTGATGTAGTGAAACTGTCAAGTTGTATGCCAGTTCATGGATTACGGCTTGAGGATTGGAATGTACCGATTGTATTCTAAAAATTAGTTTGTGTTTCTTAAGGAGTTATAATTTTTTTTCATTATCATAGCAATATAACAAATGTAACAAAAACACAAGATTATAATCTTCCTAATACTTATAATAATAAAAACAGACAAAGCCTTAACTGAAAATTTCTAATAGACATTAAATATAAGAAATAAATATGATGAGAAAATGGGAAACTGTAGTAAAGGGGACGTGACGGTAAGAGAAAACAAAGTGCAATAGGACCCGACACGTTCTTGAGCAGGACGAAGCGTAGCATTAACCCAACTGTGGCGTCCAGCATTCCATTCCCTCTAACAGCGTCTCTGACTTCTTTGTTCTACCAGTAGTCATCTCTACATGTCCAACATCTGATCTATAATCTATGTTAGGGTCCAGCTAATAGAACAAAAAGTGGAGTAAAATTTGAAATCTAAAGTTACCATCATTGGCAAAAATAATAACCAGAAGAAAAAAAAAACACAAAACATTTACTAAAGAACCTGAGGGAATAGAGAGTTATTATTGATGTCGAAAAGTATTATTTCTTACAAAAATTAAATAGAAATACAATTTAACCTCAAACCAACCAGTGATAGTCATTCAGATAAAAAATATGATGGATTTAACGCATTAATTTATGACGAGAAGTTATAAATGAAGAGCTAGCTCTAAAATATATATATAATTAAACAAAACAATTTTCAAGCATGAAAACTTCTTTATGGCCTAAACTGACTAGTGCAATGAATCAGTCCTTAAACCTAAACGAAGGCTCTTCACAAAATCTCCTAAATCTTCTTCACATCATCTTTCCTCCAACTCACTTCTTCCTTGTTTCCCCTCCTATTTTTTCCCTATTACTTTATAATTATTTTTATCCAATACTTTATTAGAGTTTGAAAACGTCTAAAATAAAAACATCTACAACTAGGAGCAAATGTTCAATGTTATTGCTTTTTTAAGTGCTAAAAGAAGGGAATATTTCCCCTTTTAACACATTTTTTTCCCATTTATCACACTTTAACATGTTAAAAGAAACATCATCAAATGTTTTTTATACAAAGTCATGAAGAGATACAATTCAAAATAGACTCGGTTTAATTAAGTAATGAAATTAATTAATCAGTACACCTATATAGCTAAAAATTCGTTGTTTTAATGAAAAATGTAGATTTATTAATAAAAGGGATAAATCAAAACAGTCCCTTACAGTACTAAATGGTTCTGAGGAGTATTCAATTTTAAGAAAAACAAAAATAAAAATGCTTCTTCGCAATTAAAAAACATACATTTTGATAAATTATATTGTAATTTTAAAATTTAGTTATTTATATTTCATAATTTTTTTTTATATTAATTTGTTTTTTTATTTCACAAGCAAAATGGGATAAATGCAATTCATTTGAACTTGTTAACAAATTCGTATTTGGAATAGCATAAGAATCATTTACAATCTTTCTGATGTCTAAAAATTATTATTGATACATTTTTCACAATGTGTCAAAACTGAAAATATGTCAAGTGGATCAGTGTAAAGTTTTTCTTCTAAGGCGGCCTAAAGAAATTTTAGTCATAACATTATAAGACTGAGCTCTACAATGAAGTGAAAGAGTTACAATGAAATGTATTAGATCTGCAATATAGTCTCATCTAGAACTGCACGTCCACCATCAAACGAACGAACCATAACCTACAAATGAAGGGAGATATAATCGAACCTATCAACGTCAGTTATAAATTCTTATTAGTTCCGTTATTGATCAACTTTTACATCTAGTTCCTATTAATTTCCGTAATATAATTTCCCCATGCTCAACTACTAAAACACACTTACTGACTTAACAACTAATGTGTAATACGTCATCTTCAGTTCCAAATCATGATCTAAATCTCCGGCTACATTTTGGAGTTTCTTAGGGAATGTGCCGGCCTATGAGGTAACCTCTTATTAAAAATCCTTAATTTTGTTCTGCAAAGTTTATTCTTTTGCTTCCCTTAAACGTAACAACCACATTCAATTTTCAATTGTTCAGTTGAACATTCAGGATATGTTAAATATATCGTCAAGCTAAATGCTTTAGGATCAATTTATCAGAAAATAAGAATCAATTTTTCATTGAAAACTAGTTCATATAATGCTTTTGTATGTGTTATAAAGAAATCATTATCTCTGTAATAAGAAATCAAAACAAGAAAAATAACTTAAAAAGACGCCGAATATTCAATCAGCTAAGACAATAGACGAAAAGAAAAAAAAAAAAAAAAACGACGGAAAACCTTTGTTGGAGTGCAATGGACTTGTCCCTCTTCAACTCATAATGGTAGCTAAATTAACCATAACTTTAAAATTGACTGATCTTTTAAAGTTATAAAACAATCTTTCAATATTGATTGTAGGTATTAATAAACATTAATAGTCACAAGGACAATAGAAATGCCAGTGCATACAAACAAGGAAAAAAGAACATTTTCGATCCTGAAGCGAAAACGAAACTTTGAGCTAGTTAAGTCTACACAGTACGTTTATCATATACTTCTCTACTACTGTCAACAAGAGGACTGAATAAGGTTTTTACAACAAATAGGTCACAGTGAAGGTGGGGAAAGAGGCATGCGGCAAACACTTAGTACAACACAGGGCTATAGGTAAAATAACGGAGAGCAACTACGCATTAATTTTGTTTTCAAATGAGGTTTTGGCAAACAGTAGCTGGGTTCTTCTTATTCTTCCTTATTCGGCAAGAATTGTTTAAAAATTTTGAATTGATATACCCCTCACGATGGAAGTTTCTTAATTCCTTAACCTTAATTTTCTACGTTTAAGTATTTTTCGGACGCGAATAGGTTTCAAAATAACATATTAAGTAACACTTAAATTATAGATACAACAAGTATATTATTAGACAGAGATATAACAAATCATTATAAAACTTATTATTTATAACAGATTGATTAGTAGTTCTAATAACGCTGCTTTTTTAAAAGGAAAAAAAAAAGTAGAAAGGATTTTGAGTATTCAGGTAAATTTACAGAATGGGAATAATGATCCTTAAACCCTCTTATTATACGAAAAATCGAATAAAAATAAATAAATTAATGTACCTAGTTTAAAGAAACATATTTAAGAAAAAATAGATTTCATTAACCTTTATATAATATATAAAATGTAAAAAAAAAAATTAATAAAGCAATGAGAGAATTGTAAATAAAAACAATAATTTCTTAAACCGGCTAAATATATCATGACAAATAAATAATATAAAGGATAATAGGCACAAACAGAATTAAGAAAAAATAAACTAACGCTACAATTTAAAAAACAAAAGGGAAAAAGGAAATGTCGCTAAACGAAACAACATGCAACACCAATAATAAAACATAGAATTTCGCGACAGCGGTGTAATATAACTTTCACTCCGACAAAAGCAAGCATCGGTACCTTGGCCTACAATGCAAGGATAGTCTCCCCATAACTCTTGGACCGTTTCTACAACAGGATAGGTTGACTATAGCTATCGAATAGTATGTAGCTAGATTACAAATAATACAATAGATTACAATACCAGCCAACTGAAAAATGGTAACAAAGCTTATATAGTTCAGGTATTTTGTTCTTTCTGGATTACCTTGATTCGATATTAACGAGTCCCAAACTTGAAATAATTATATGATAAGATAAGGATGAAATCGTTATGAGGTTCAATAGGTAACTGGTAGAGGGCGATAAGCGAATCACAATACGTACTTGAATGAACACCACATTCGAACACGAACTATGACAGTTGGATCTCGTTAATTCTAGGTTCTGCCAACAGTTTTAACTCTTAAGAAAAATTCTCCTTTTAAGGAAATCGTAAGAAACGAAAAAAGAAAAGGAAACCGTACAAAGCCGCTTAGCAAAGAATCCAGTTGATTCTATTTACTCAATTATTTATGCAAAACATAGAATAAGCTGGTTAGGCATGTCCATATTAAATACATTTTAGTTTATTTTACATAAATTCATTTCTAGTCACAAGGCAGGAATCGCTATTAAATTTTATTTATTTTTTTAATATATACTTATAAACCAATTATTTGTGATGTTTTAATTTAAATTTCTTTTAAAATCAGAAAAGAGTTTAAGTAATAAATAGGAGCTGACAAGAAAATAACCCATTCTATATATTACAGGATTTTTGTTGTTAATTTTTCGTTATAACGTATGAATTTCAACATTTTATTTTTGTTTAGATTAATCATTTAAAAGCCGGATTGATTCCATCCTACTGAAATTATTTAAGTTCAGCCATAAAATAAGAAATTCAATTTATTAAATTAAATATTAGCATACACATATAGATAAACTTTATTTAATATAATATACATTATCAATGTATGTCATATATACTTATGCCAGAGGGAAATATTTAAGGGGTATTTAAGGGGAGAAAGGGGGGAAATCTGACTGACGATGAGGGAAATTAGAAAACTAGGAAACGCTGGACCTATATCACTAATATTTCTTTGAACAAATAGAAATTACAAAAAATTATTGTAGTGGGCTTTTCAAAAAATTAATATACATTTGCGATACAAAAAAAGACAACAATTTATTTCATAGTACCCCTACTCCGTTAAAAAATTGTGGATTTACCTATACCATCTCGGTCTAACTTACTAACGAAACAGTATGTAAAATTATATATATAACCTAATAACACTAAAGTCAAATCCCCCCTCCTCGGAATTACATCTGTCCAACTGTAGTTTAATGCACTTAGAACGTGTTTTAAAAAGAGATTTGTTGAAAACCCAAGCTGTTTTTGCCTGAAATTGCAGTAGGAAAATATTGGCTATAAAAACAGTGGAACCCTTCCTTTCCATTTTTGAAATATATGGAGTTGAGACATGAACGGTTTTAACTGTTCCAAACAGTTTACTTGTTCTGCTAAATTAACAGCCGTTGTTAATATGTAAATAAACAGGCTGATTATTCCTACAGTATATCGTACTTTGAAAATTCGCAATTACGATTTTTAAATTCTTGCTGGAACTTTAATAATAGTTATTCAAATAAGAGAGAGGTTTCAAGACTCTGACAGAGATAAGTTGATGGATCAAGAGGTTTGAAATCGAGTTTTAAAGATTTCGACGCGGACATCAATACCCAAGTACGTTCCATCGGAAACTGGGCCCGGTGTTTCAAGGCTGAAAAATGAACCGTTTTTGAGATTTCATTCAAATGTACCATGAAATACTTACACGACGATTAAGCGAATCGCTCAGCTGATTTTTATTATTAATCAAATTATTCAACTAAAAGTCCAGTTCAAGATCTTGAAAATGTTTGCATTAAATATATTTAGTCTGTCCACCTATGCTTAATATAAAAATATTTTTAGCTAAAGACTTAACCAATTCTTCGTAGTTCTTCTCCTTTGGCATTCAATTAATAGGTTTTTGATTAAATTAACAGTGATATTTAAAGAATATTTGGAACAATTTGAGCTTAAAATATAGAAAAAAATATGTTTAGCCTGCCTGCTTCTAAATTCGAGACGATTTTTAGATCGAAAAACTTGACCTATTTCCATGCCTCGAATTATTTAGACCCGTAGGTTCGCACCTAAAATTCGTAACCCGCCTAGAACATACGATGATATACGCCCTCAGCGGGTACAATTCGGGTTATATAAGTTTAGGGATGGCTGAATCTGAACTTTAAAACTAAAGCGACGTTAACTGTTACCTAAAGATAGTAGTTATTAAGTATGCAGCATAACCAATTATTTGAGTTCAATAGGATTTCTTGATAACATTATATTGTTCATACGAGAGAATGATATCGCTTATATTTCGAATGAATTAAAGAGAAGAAGGAAACGTACCTATTGCGAGAGTTTTCTCAGAGGTTAACTAGTGCCAAATTATTTTCGAACAGTTGTTTCGCCAAGCCTTTGATCCTACTTGAACTATTTATCCTTTTGTATATTTAGGCTAACTGCAGCTAAGTAATTAATTAGTAATATACAACAATACTTTTAACTAAAAGAAATTCAGAGTTATTGAGAAACAGTTCTCAGAGGCAACGTGGTTGTGGTACCGTTAAGAGTCAATAGCGTAGTCTTATGATCTAGTCAAATCTAAACAAGGTTTAGTATGCATCCTTCCTCGACTAAATCCTAGTTATCTATATTTTTAAATAACTAAATTTGAGATTTATTATAAATTATAACCTCCACCTAGATCCTTTAAACATTACCATATTCTACTCTGAACTGATAAAGGAGGATAATATACCGAATCTCTTTATTTAATGTTTCAACATTCCATATTATTTTAGAATAGCGGGATAATACATCGGAGATGTAAGCCAAAAGGTCTGTAATTCCTATCCAGAATGGAAGCTACTATTAGTAAAAAAATTAATATTATTTTTTTTAATTTGAAATAAAAAAATTACTTACTAAAAACTTTTTTTTTGTCAGTATAAGTACCTTTGTATTAGTACAGTATCGGTATTAGAACAAGGTCGTCAAGATATCCTCCTACATCAAATATTAATAGAAGGTCGGGTAGCCACCGACACATAGAAGTACACAAATAACAAACACGAGTACAATCAACAAAATTTCTGTCTGTATTTTCCTATGAAAACAAACTTAGAAATTTCTTAAGGCATACTCATTAAAATAATAAACCGTCGTTATTTATTATTATTATTTTTTTTTTTTTTAAACAAAATTAGTTTAGCCCTCAATTCTTGACAAAACACAAGGTGGAGGTAGCCCGGGACATACATTTGTATATCAAATATTGTTGTTAAAAATATATACAAGTAAATTTGCTGTAGGTGACGTAGTGACATGTGGAGAATCTACCCATTGATAGAACTCCAAAGAACTTTCTAGAGAAGTCGAGGCCATCTTCTTTACAGACGTCTAGGAGGATTATTAGAAACAAGTGAATCTGGGCGGTTGGGAAGTTTATTATGGAAGGAATGGTATCTGGTTCTGGCCAAATCGGCAACATATGGAACATTGAGGTCCTGATGGATGACTTGATTTGTGACAAAGTAAGGAGCATTAAGGATTTTACGAAGGATTTTGGACTGTAAGGATTGGATTCGGGAGGAATTTGATGGTTTAGTGGAGCCCCAATGCTCAACTTCGTATGTCCAGATAGGCCTTATAATAGTCATGTAGATCAGTATTTTTTAATGGATTGGCAATTCAGACCGTTTGTCTAGTAAATGTTGTAACAGTCGGAATCGAGGAGCAGTTTCCTGGCTTTTTAGTCTTTATTCATAGTTAAACACTTAAAATTACAATGATCATAAATGAACAATATAGTTTTTGTAGACGAATTTAATACGTTTACAAAATATGCTACGCTTTGATTATGATGTTTAACATTGTTAGCACTTAATGTGTTTAATTATTAAATAAATAAAATACTTTATTACTAAGCATGTGTTTTTTAAAAATTTGTAGTGCTGCAAAATCAAAAACTAAGATGTGCGAGGGTACCCAACATTAGTGTGTCCGGAGTTACCCGATCGCTATAAAAGCATATACATACCAACAGCTCTTGAAGTGTACAAAACATTAACTAAATGCAATAAAAAAATGAAATATAATAAATATCGTATAAATTAAACCCTAAAAAATAAGCATACTTACTTATTATACTTAATAACCTCGAAGAAAGTTTGATAGGAACCACGAACATTTTTGAATATGAAGAAAATAAAACCCAGGATAACAAGTTATTCACTTGACTTGTATTTTTCTAACCTTTAGAGGGGGCCATCTAACACAAAGTTTTACTTACATAGCATGTTTGGCTGCTTAATAGTTCTATTGTTCGAGGCTACCCTATTTTATTAAATAAATAAATATTAATAAATACGGTACTTACAGCTCCTCCCTCTGACGTTGGGACAACACCATTTTCATGATCCTTGTGTCTTGAAGTCTCGTATTCTTTTACTAAAAGAGTAGGATTCGGCGTGTTTCCAGCCTGTCTCCAGTCTCTCCTTAACAATGCCTTCTGCCCATCACACTAAAACAAAAAAAAATTAAAATAATAAAACATTTTTAATAAGTTCAACAAATTTTATAATAGAACAATTTACAGCAATATTAAAATTAAATACTTCAAGAGACATTTTATTTATTACTCTAAGGGCATTTGGCGACATTATATTCCATTTAAATAAAATTGTTGCGTCAAAAACATAAACAAATTTTTATTGAACGCAATAAAAACGTAAAAAAAAATTGCATTATTAACTTTTTATGGCTACTAAAATAATGAAATAAAAGAGCAGATAAATATGTTTTCTGCGCATTTAAAACATAACGGTACTAATGTGGATCGCTTACGTAACATATTACGCAGGACTATTATGGCTAGGAATGCCAAGGATATATACTATATGGATATCGTCTCTTAATTAAGCATTACACAGATCCATAAATCTAAAATAATACATTTTAAGTACGCATTACAATATACGTATAGTAAATACATAAAGACAGGAAACACAAACATAACAGAATAATTAACTCAAGTAAATCAAAATTAAAAAAACAAGACAAAATTCAAGCCATAAACTAAAATAGTAAATAACTCTAAAATTTATTAGAAATTATTAACAGAAAACGCGCACCAATTATTTATTAATTAAAAACATTTTTAAAGAATATACCTCAATTATGAAAAACAAAAATCCTTAGAACGTATATCGAAGATTTCATGTTTTGATGACATTATTATCATGAGACTACACACAATCAGGTGGTGAGAGCTCGTATTTATAAATGAGACCGATACATATTTAAAATTAACATTTTAACATGTAATGATGATAAATAAACTCATATTATCATCATCACTAAGCTATAACAGTAGTGAAATTGAAGAAAAAAAAATATTTTGAGATACCCTTCTACTTGGTCATGACTAACATAAAAAAATGATGATTTTTAGAAATTTTAATTTTGTTTTAAAACAGTTTGTCTGTACCGTAGATAGTTGTATATCCAGGGTAGGATTTAAGGTTGGGGGCTCCTAGACCCGACAGTTTTTGCCGCCGTCTTATCATAACATCAAAACGGGGTGGTGAGGAGGTCGGTCGGACATTTTACTACAAGGGAATTATCTTTGAATTATATCCCTGTTTTACTGGAAGATTATTGATTGACCGTGTGTATAGATAAATGGAATATGGTCCGGGTGCGGTCAAAAAAACTCAAATAGCGTAATCATTTACTATTAGTGTTTTTTTGGACCGCACCCGGACCATATTCCATTCCTCCCTGTTTTAATTTTATATTTTAGAAAATAATGCAATTTTATCTCACCTACAATTTTTTCTTAGCTAGAACTTATTATATGAACATTTGTAGTTTCCCTTTGTCTTAATGTAAATTCGGACCTGATATTTTGATATATATTGTGTTTTAACTATTTCAGCATTAAAAAAATATACTTAAAAAATGGTTTAACTATAGTTTAATGAATGGAGTTATTTTACTATTATTATTTCAACCTGGTTTTAAAAAAATATTAACGACTTTTTTTGTCATACAAGAATAACCGTATCTTAAAAGACTTAGTGCTTCCTCTGAGTTATCTCGAGGCGAAGATACTTCTTTTTTATTTGTCTCATTTCTAGATTTACACTTAGGTTTAACTCTTAAATGGATAGAAGAGATTCTAGATTATGGATTCTATTTCATAGAGTATAAAAATATACGTGCTTATGTTTAGAATTATTGGTTGGAAAAGCGAAAATTTTAAATTTAGAGACTGTTTAGATTGAACTTCACTTAATGCGGTATAGGCACTGAAATGCAACACAATAGTTAACAGAAACTAAACCATACCTAAACTTTTCTTCTTATTTAATTCTGAAATGGTTTAAAAATTATAAAAATTTCTTATCATGGCAGAAATGAAAGCAGTGATTGACTTACTCATTTACGATTAATTCCCACACTTTCTAATAAGATAAAGGCCTGATATTTGGCACAGTTGTTTTTAATAAATTTGTTAAGAAATAAAAGTTTCCGATTTAGGGGTGAAATCGAAATAACAATCCCAACCGACAACATTGCTTCGAAAACTCTTTTTAGGGGGTAATGATCCGATACATTTGTTCTAATAATGCTTTCTAATATGAAACAATTACTTTCAACTCCATGGGTGCCCCAAAGGAATAACAAAAACAGAAATATAGATAATCTTTTAACAATGTTTTTATGTTAAATATATATATCGTATTAATTTGTTTAATGAATGTATCGCACAGATGGCAACCATTGAGAGCTACCGGAGTTGGCTTAATTGGCGGCTAAGAGAAATTGGCATGAGAGTAGAAATGTCTTGGTCACCAGATAACCAGAGGCAGGGCTTCAAGCAGCGAAAGTCAGATAATACGGCTAGAATACCAAGTAGTCATGAATATCTTAGAACTAGTTTCAGAGCAATTATTGAAAAAATACAACTATTATGTAATACGTTGATAGTTACAGTAGAATACGATAAGTATATTTAGTTAAAAAAAAAAAAAAAAAGGAGATTTTTATCCGCCAAAAATAGGTTAGGGACGTACAGGTGAGGGACGTACATCGATTGACAATAAAAAAACAGAATATTTCTGACAACTCTTGAAGAATAAAGCTTTACATCCATTGGTAATATAATACAGCAACAAAGAAGAATAAAAATAAAAATTACACTACTATTACAAGCATGGTTAGTAAATTGAAATGAAGTTCACGTGAATACAAGTTTAAAAAAACATTATTACTTTCTCAGAACTTTATAATATGTATATACATAATTATCAAACTTAATTGCATAATTATGCTTATAAATATCTTCCATTTCTGACGTACAAACATACGAATGAAGAAATTTTCCACAATTTTTTTAATATGCTTTGATCCGGTGTTCGCAAATGCCAGATAATTATACTTTAAAAGATATCCAATTCTAAGAAGTATTAAAACTTATGCAGGTACTGGGAATCAGCAACAAGCAGTACAAGTCATAACAAAAGTAGCAAGGACATATTAAGTGATACGAGTATGAAATTTTTTTGTCATGTTTATTTTTAGCAAGATGCTTTATTTATTTATTATTTAAGTAGATAACCTATAATTAAATAATAAATAATTGTTTTTGGAAAAAAACAAAACAGTATTTCAAACAGGTTAAAACTATTTTGGATGATTAATTTTATTTTTATTATCTATATTTCCACTAGAAACAAGATTTTATCAAATTTTGCCATATCATGATACGGAATTCCTTAATTTTTTAAATACGATTCTACAACATATAATCGAAAAAAAACAACAACAGTATTATATAAATTAGTATTTTTATAAATTAGCCTACCTCTTAAATAGGTGAAGCGATAAATGAAATAAATTAATGTTGCACTTGATTCAATTTTTTTTTTATTGGAAAATTAGTTATAGAGGTGCGGCAAGAAGAACTTTTATAATGACAGGCTTTTGACAACGAGAGATAAAAGGCTATTTGACTGATGACGTCATGAAGCGCAGGAGACAGGTATGTACCTCTGTGAAGTTGGCCCCCCATCCTTGAAAAATTTCAATTTTTTTTTGAGTTCTAGTAGTATCCATAAGAGTTCTAGAGTTCTCGATTATTTATAGGAATAGTTCTGATGTTTAAAACACCAATAATACCGGTCAAATGCCCGCGCGTAAAGTACGTATTTT
>NW_027111575.1:0-1253 GCF_000696795.3 Halyomorpha halys
TTTTTTTTTACTTTTATCATCCCATAGGCGTTGATGACCAGAGGGTTTTACGCCTTTAAGCAACAATCAACAACAACAAAGTTTATTTATAGATAACCATTAATAATGCTTAATGATATTTATCCACTATCACCGATACTTGTTTACTCTGTACAACGTGCACTGAGTGATACTGCAACCTGTCTACAATCATTACAGATTGAGGAACCCTGTCTCATAGTTTGTTGAATGCATATACCAGATGCACCTTTAGCAATAGTGGTTCCGCAAAAAAATAAAGTTTAATGTTAATATGCTAAGTCTGCCAGTTAAAATAGAAATGAGCTTACTAAGACCTCGAAGCGGCCTCTCCTTGGTTCACACGGCTTTATCTATCTTTCTCATGTTTTTTTAACTTGCGTATATTTTTTTATTCGATTGACCTTTTGTGTCTTACTACGTGAAAGGAATTCTCGGTTTATTTTTGTCACGATATTCTATATGCCGAAGGACAGTCGCTAGTTGTCATTTTTATTTTATCTCCGCGTCAGTTGGGGCCATTTAAAATTTAGATTGAGGCAGTAATGATATGTAAAGGCTGGGGAAAGAGTTGGAAACATTTTTTTTTTTCAACTGTAAATAATCAAAGGTTAATTCACGACTTACGGAAATCAGCAGAATAGTCTTTTTATACGCTGCAATTTATTCTTGCATCTTGCTGCACATTTTGAGCACATAATTTAACTTATTTATAGGTAGACTGTTAATTATCACAGACAGTCTCATAATTATTTTTTTATTACCTTATATTAGAATTGTAGCTTATCGATTCCAGAACCATATGCATCTCTATTCAACAACTTTTAGTAAACACATCACTTAAATATAAATAATACAAATTCATACTTAATTGCAACCTTTTTTTTCAAGGATTCAAAAAAAATATAACTATCAAAAAATCGTTGGACCTGCATCTAATTTGCCATTTGCATGAATTGGTGTTTGTCAACCAGCTATTTTATTATTATAACCTTTCTCTGCTGTGCAATTTTTTGTTTTGTTAATAGCGAGTGAGTTTGTTGAGTTTATTTAGTGTTTTTTATGTTTCAGTATTAGACAAAAAAAATATAATAATCTGTATCTGACCCCAAATTTATCCGAAACTCTCGCAGATGAGGAAGCTAAAATTACACGAGTATTTGAATTTTTAAAAGCACATCGCCTTCTTTATAAATTATAACTCCTCTTCGATTTTTATGTTTTTTATTTATTTT
>NW_027111575.1:3033-5134 GCF_000696795.3 Halyomorpha halys
TAAAATAAAAATAAAATAATATATGATAAAAATAAATGTGAGAATTTAGAAAAACAAGAATAAAAGATATGACAAGAAAATGGGCTTCTGAAATGCAGAAAAAAGTGAAAAAAAAAAGTATTATGAGGATTTTATAATGATCAAAATGTGTCAATTATTTATTTTGTTACTATAGTCGTGAATCAACCCTGTGGGTACGGAAGCCCTCTCGGTGGAAATTCAACCTCTCAGGTTAATGATTTCTATCCACAATCACTGTTACTTAATTAATCTATATGCCTATAAGGTACATTTTTTGCCACGATTGTGGTGTATAATAAGCCTAAAAACATGCCATTTTGAGTCTCGCATATTAGGCTAACGCACCCCTAGGGAGTGATCTACTTTTTCCACTGCCTTGTGTACGCAGTTTTACATTGCAAACTATTACAAGAAATGAGTTTAAAATCACGTTTAGGTTAACTTGAAATTTTACTGGATATATCTAATACCGTAAACCTGAGTTACTTTGATGTTCCTGGGTAACTGTAGTAAATAACGTTTTTCTTCATTCAAACCGTTCTGACGATCTCAATTCTTGCCCCATCGGCCTCCAGTTGGTCTTACGAGAGTTACTTGTATGCGACAGATGCTCATCATAGTTTCTGTGGCAACGCTATAGTATGACGCGCTTTTATGTGAAGTAGCTGATAACAGTTATGAGGAAAACTTCGTACTAACTTCCTCTTGTGTGCCGCGACTTCGTATCCTATCGGCTTAGATGAATAAAATGATTTTCCCCAAATCTATTTAGCAACATTTTAGTTCTTGTTTTATCTCTCTACTTCATTTATATGAATTATAATGTAAAAAAAAGTGCACTTGGCAGAGTAACATTGATCACCCATTTTTTTGTGTTTTCTGTGTAACAGGTCCTCCCAACGCCACATCGTCTGCAATTACTTGATGTGTGTCTTTAGGCCGTTAAAGGTTGAGTAGCGTAAGGTATTAGACTGAATAAAGAGAACAGGCTCTAGTTCTAGCGCATAGAAAACCATGAGAAGTTACAATTGTACGTTTAGGTTTACCTAGCTTCCTATTCACTAAAAAAAAAAAAATATTATACACTATGATAATCAGACCAATTTGGACATATGGAATTGAGCTCTGGGGATCCACCAAACCATAAAACTCCTCCGGTATCCAATCGTTACAATCCAAAATCCTTGATGACCCCTATTACGTTACAAATAAACTCATCCAAAAAGACCTTAACATCCCATTCGTTGCAGATTTGGCCCAAAACACCTCCTTACCCATCCTAACCAGATTATTCTTAATCTCTCATCCTTAACAATCCCTGATAATCCTCCGAGGCGTCTGAAAAGAAGATGGCCACGGGACCTTCTAGTTTAAATTAATGCTTGAAGTACCACTAATGGGTGGTTTCTTCCTAAGATTTTCAAGTGTAAATGAAACATTTCACATATTTACTTATTATATTTATTATTTGTACAGTTGTAAATCACATTAAATAAATAAATATGTTAAAAAAATAAAAAGGTTTATTTATATCTATTATATCTAATTTAGTGATTTTACCTTTGTTCTTGTTTATTTTTTTTTTCCCTAGTTTAATTTAAAATATTTTCCTGTTTATGTTTACTGAATTAATATTTGAGTGCCTGGAGCTAATTTTGTTTTAAAATGTTAGTGAAAGAGGAAATTGGCAACTGTGAACTATACAGATGACACTGTTATATCCATACTTTCCTCAATGAAGTTTAAAAAGGAATCCAAGACTTACAGTTCAAATAATTTTTTAAGTCGGATAAATAAAGAAAAAACTAATTTGATTTTCAACCAAAATAAATTATTTTTGGTCGGAAATCTGTTTTTAAAAACTTAAAATTTACAACTGTATATTACATAATACATTCAGTATATATAGTCTTAGTTAAAATGGAGTGTTACAGGCTTGTAGAGAAACTACCCATTGGTAGCACTCAAATGACATTTTACATTAGCTGGTCTTGTGGCCATCTTTTTTTCAGGCGCCTCGGAGGATTGTCAGGAATGGAAGAGGATGCAAGATTAGAAACTAGGGGATTTGGGTGGTTAG
>NW_027111576.1:0-4628 GCF_000696795.3 Halyomorpha halys
ATATTTTTTTAATTATTCATCGTTATTATTCAGAATTGTTCAATATTTATACTGAATATAATCTGTTAATATGAATCTCACTGTAATATTAACCATGTAAGGCCCACTAGGCCAACCTGCTATTTAATAAAATAATAAAAATTAAGATTGCATTATCTTTTATTGACAATAAATCTAGCTGGATCTTGGGTGAAACAAAAATACGATATTACATATTCTTGAAGTTATATAATAAGATAACTGGGATATAGAAGTATAAATTCATTCAAGGTTCTTCAAAGAGAGAGAGAAATACTTTATTTATCCATGCTGCCTAAATACATTAGGTTTCTATCTCACACAGGATACTTATCAATCCGTAATCGGACATATATAAATTACACATACATGGTATAATCAGAAAAAAAAGAGATACAATAATAAGATATAATAAACAATTTTTCCCCCTACAGTTTCCTTTTACAATCCATTTCGGTCTGTACAACAAATACAAATGTTTGTATATTACATATATTTGTTTTTTTATTTGATATTGATCGTTATCGACCTGAGCCGCAGTTACGCGTAGTAGGAAGCAGTGTTGCCTGTAGCCAGACACTTCCGATCCTTGTCCACAGAAGCTAAAAAAAAAAAAGAAGGGCGAACTGTTATCTAAGAGAAATCCATAAATAATAAGGGATGTTTATGGAGGTAATGAATCATTGGTAGGACTGGTATTATTAGGCGATGAGGACAACCCCTGCCCGATTTATAGCCTCATAGATGAAATCGACTGATAAAAATGTCTCAGTTTATTAAACCGGTCCGGAATCAAATGTTTCTCCATACTAGGGCCGAGGGATATCCTTGTAAATCAGTTCTGTATTAATTTCAGAAGAGTTTTATATGTTGTAGTAATATCGAAAAGAAAAAAAAAAAAATCTGGACGATATACAATGCCAATGATTCGAGCCGCCCCATGTCCTGCAGCTGAGGTATCTTTTCGTTTTTTATTATTTTTTTTTTTTTTGTAGAGTTCTGCATCCGCTAACATTGACTCGCAGTGAAAGTGAAACGGGTAATCTGCCATGATGATACGGAATAACTTGTATTTAATATGCCGTTTTCAGGTGAAATTCTCCGTTTCACTTAAGTAGTAACTCCAGCGCCAGCGTTTTCAATTCTCTCTTCCAAAGAAACTTCAATCGACCGTATCGATAGATTTTTATACAAATAAATTCATTTTCAATTATAAAATATATTATTTACAAATTCGGTCAATTTTTTAATGAACTATATAATCTAAAATATATATTGAATAAAGCTGTCTTTTGAGTTATTTTTGTTATCATGTTTTATCTATTTCATTTTACACCTAGAGAAGCGATATATATATTAGATACGTGCTGTAACGGGTATGCTCCGTTTGAGAAATATAATTGATAGATATATCGCTTGGCAAGATCTGAAGTCGTCCAAGGGCATTATTATTATTTCCTTCCCTATTATTTATTCCTAACCCGGTAAAAAATATTGAACAGTAAAATATTACGATAAAATTATATATTCTTGATAATGAGAATATTTATGATGAACTAATATTATTATTATTACATCATAAATATTCTTGATAATCTAACCCGGTAAAAAATATTGAACAGTAAAATATTACGATAAAATTATATATTCTTGATAATGAGAATATTTATGATGAACTAATATTATTATTATTACATAATACAAAACTAATACTTGTGTAATAATGCTATTAAAGATGATGATTATAATAATTAAATACAACTAATAAAAATTAAAACCATTCTATTAAATATTATATAATCACAATTAATATTATTAATGATCATAGTTAATTAAATATAAAACTATTTTACCGCTAGAAGAACTCTTGCATTAGAACTCTTCTTCACTTTAATTCATTCGAAACTTGAGTGATATCATGCTCCTTCCTATGAACAATATAATATTATCAAGAAAGTTTGTTCAAAACACACCATTAGTGATGCTGTACTTAGTTTATAATGACTATCTTTAAGTAATTTTTTAGTTTATAATGACTATCTTTAAGTAAATTTTTGTGTAATAAAAAATTACGTTGAGCCATACATGAATGGAGGACTATGAATTTTTTGTTGGAACCCGAAGGTGTGAATAATTTGAGACCGGAAAATTGAAAATCAGTTGTCATTCGCTCTAAAAAAAAATCTTACATATTCAGAAACAGGGACTGAGTAAACATATTTAGTGCAGTAGGTTTCCAATATTTCTGCTCAAATTGTTCTCTATATATATATTCAATTGTACATCTTGTACGTATATAGATATATATATGTAATCCAATCATGGAATGGAATTTTTGTTTACAATTAAAATGTCCTGTTTTTCGGATATATCTTATGAATGACCTTTCTAGGTACTACCAAATGGTATGTGATGAAATAAGGGATGAATCATTCATATTCAAACGTGTAGGTTCTTGGTGGGGTTCTCAATAAATTATAAGTTGCAAGGAAGGGTAGTGGATATCCAGAGCATACGGGAATAAATTCCAATCCTGGTCCATACCTCTGAGATCGATGGAATGGGAGAACTCCGAGATGAGATCCCGTTGCAGCCATATTTATTATTTTTTTTAATACTGCATGTGTGTGCCTTGGATTCTTGAATGTGCTGAAAAACAACACTGCAGCCGTTATAATGTACTTGTGTAGTCAAGTCGATTCAATGAATACGGTTCATTTCTAACAGGATGACATCGTGTTTAATATAAAATTGAATAAATTTGAGTCAGTTATATTTCTAGAAATA
Source organism: Halyomorpha halys (assembly GCF_000696795.3). NCBI lineage: Eukaryota > Metazoa > Arthropoda > Insecta > Hemiptera > Pentatomidae > Halyomorpha > Halyomorpha halys. The sequence goes on from NW_027111576.1 coordinate 2,806, forward strand.
TGGTTGAATATTATCAAATCGAAACTTGCCTTGTATGAAGTATATAGTAAGAGAAAATCTTGCGAATCCGAAAATACATGTTTTGAGGTTCCTTGAGTCCAAAAACCTGAACAGCCTAGCTGAAAAACGAAAAGATGTAAGAAACTGAAATTATATATTTAAGGGCAAGTAATGCCTGAGACGGGACAGTAACGTTCGCTAAAATCGACCCACTGTATAGAATCGATTAATAAATTTTTTCGATTTTCTCTTAAACGGCTTTAACGATTTTGATAAAAGGGAATCAATCTTTAGGTCATATCCTCATTGAAATAGTCTAACAGGGCTTAAATGCCGTCTAAAATTCTTCATCTAAAGTACCTTTAATTTGGTTAAACAATAGATAAATATAAAATATTTAAAATGTTTCCGGATAACTGAAGGAATAGAATATCTCCCGATAGCAAGCATATGTTTACGACTTCCTTTTGGTTTGTTATAGTAGGGGTATTCATGATGTGTTAAATGTCATAAGTGTAGCATTGTGAGCAGCCCTATTTAAACTCATGTTAAATGTTAAATGCATCAGAGCTCCTAGCGGATTTTATGGGCAACTTGTTTTATAACCTTTCCTTCCAAAACTTCATATTATTGTTTACTTCTTAGTTTTGATTAAAGTAATTTATTACAATATGCCTAAAGTGAGTGAAAATTAGAAATTGTGTGAAAGTTTGGCTACTGAGTGCCTTGTTGATCACCTAACTTGTGAGGAAGAGAATCAAGATGAGCTAATTGACAACTGTCATTAAATTATTATTATTGTCAATCATTGCTTTATTATTTTTGAAAACATCCAAAACACAAACTACGAGCAAGTAACCTAACTCGACAGCAAACAAAACGATGACGAGCTCAGCATGACGTCATTCTGCATTTAGTAGACCTATTAACAGACTCTCAACCATGTGTGTTATATCGTTTTAACATGCTAAAAGAAGGAAATATTTCTCCATTTAACATGAGTTTTTCCATTCCACACACTTTAACATGTTGAACTAATGATCACGAATACCCTACTGTTGTATTCTTGGCAGAAGAAAAGTTAATGTTCTCTATTTCCATCTCAAAAATTATAAATACGAATTTGTATAGCCATAGAAAAATAAAAAAAAATTGTTCACAATCTTTGCCTTCCATGGTCTTTAGATTTTTTTTTTAATTCACAAAAATAGCTATAACTTTAACAAGAGCCCACCAATCTATTTAAAACATAAGGACGTAAGTGGTAAGTGACAGTTATGTGTTGCGCACCGCACCAGAAGTTTTCATCTCCGATAGCTCCCAATAAGATTTAGGCATTATAAAGGAATTTATTACTGCCCCATCAAAGGAAGCAGCCTGCTTCAGATAAATTCCATAGCGTTATACTAGTATACTTGAAGATCAAAGATGGAATTTCGAAACGTTAACTGACGAGTAAAGCTTTAGGAACGTAGGGAATAATAAATAGGTTTAAATCATGAATAGTTCTTCATGGATCTTCATTTCGTAACTTTTAATAATTAAGAGTAGATTAAGACACTTGTTACTGATTTTTTAGATAATATTTTAATTAGAACTTTACCTTTTTGTCACAAAGCAATGTTTTTGTTTATAAAATAATTATAACTTTTCCTTTGAGCTTCAAACTGTTTCAGAAGTTTAAAACCATTTGAAACTCACACAGAAGGAACGTCTAAAATATGGTTTTCATACATAAGTTAGTATTTTTTTAGAAGTTGTATAAGGATTGTGTATATATGTTGTATATATATTATATATTGTATAAGGATTGTGTATATATG
>NW_027111577.1:0-1187 GCF_000696795.3 Halyomorpha halys
GATAGAGACACGTTTTAATTATAAGTGTTAGTGGCTATTTTTATATAAATTTTATGTATGGCTATATATTTTATTGTTATATACTGAAAAATAAAGTGTACCCTAGCACCACAAAATGTGCTGGAAACTCACAGCTAAGACTATAGATTGGAGTCCTGCTCCAGCAAAAGGACGAAGAATCGATCAGCATATATATACACATGTATATTATCTTCCTTTTTAACGAATAAATCTGTTTTACGGGCAAGGAAAAAAAATCAGAACCCGGAAATTTAATGTTAGTGATTTATTATGAACCCGTAAACACTACAGCATGTTGTGAACATCGATGAAGCCTTCTGAGATACTTTATAGCCTATACTTCATAGTTTCTCGTGTGATCCATCGATATGACAAACCATTAGTAAAACCCATGCTCCTGTTAATCGTAATATGTGTAGATCTGAGAATGAACTCTGTTGTGATTTTTTTTTCTCGTGTGAATTATCATCAAAAAGAGTAGATCAGAAGGAGATGATAACACAAAAACTAATTAGTATAAGAGCCCAATAGGAGAAAAAGGCAGGTTTTCTACCCCAATTTTAGATTACTGTAATGAAAACTACGAATAATTACTAGTCGAAATTGATGAGTCTGCCAAGTATAGATAGGGGGAATAAAAACAGTCGACTGTTTCAAAACGTTAACAATTTTTTTTTAATTCGGAGCTCTATATCTTTAAAGCTACTAACAACACTAAAAAACCTAAGTGACATAATTTAAAATAAAGTAAAGTTGCTAAAATATGAGCCCTAATAGAGATATTTGCGTTCAATAGTTCTCGAGATATAGCTTTTTAAAAAGCAACATTTTATAAATAAAATGTACTGAAAGATCAGTAGCAAGTGAATTTATTTTGAGAAATCTATATCTCAAAAACCATACGACGTACAGATATTTAATAGCACTCAAATTAAAGCTAGTTTAATGGACTATGAAGTAGTTTATGACGTTTATCTTCGTAGGAGTAGTAGTTTTCATGATATTTGCTACAATAATTAATTTATAGTTGTTCGGAAAATTTTTCATGTGGGAAATTTTTATTCATGTACTAATATCATAAAAACTACTACCCCTACAAAGATACGTGTCATAAACCAGTTTATAGTAAGTTAAACTTCCTTTATTTTGAGTCCTGGCAGACATAT
>NW_027111578.1:0-643 GCF_000696795.3 Halyomorpha halys
AAGGTATTTATTTTTATATAATATATATGAATGATTATTAAGTTCAAATTATGAAGAAGATGGTCAGGGGTGTGGTCAAAATAGAACGAAAAATATTTAACAACTATTTATTTTCTGACGTTTCGCCACACTTTGTAGAGTTTCATCAGGGCTAAAAAAAATGCAAAACAAGCTAAAAATATTTTGATATAATAGGGTTAAAAAATGTAAATTCAGGTAGGGTTAAAATTATGTAAAAATAAGTGAAAAGAAAATTATATATAAATTAACGAAAAGAAGAAATAAAACAAAATAGACAATGATAAGAATATTAAAAAAATGACGCAAACAATTAAGTTAAAAATAAACATGAAACGTAATAACACGTAAAAAAAATCAAAAGAAAGAAAAAAGAAAAAGTCAGTTATTTCACCCCAGTTTTTGATTACTTTAATGAAAACTATGTTTAATTACTAGTCAACATTGATGAGTCTGCCAAGTATAGGTAGAGGGAATAAAAGATGGTGTCTGTTTCAAAAAGTTAAAAACAAATTTAATAATACCATTTAACTTACTTGGAATCCACACACAAGACTGAAACGACAAGAAACTGCTCGTAGATTCCGATTGCTACAACACTTACTGGACAAACGCTCTAAACTTC
>NW_027111578.1:1086-1491 GCF_000696795.3 Halyomorpha halys
TTCAAGTGTATATGAAACATACTACATATTTACCTGTTGTATTATTTTGTACAGTTGTAAATTACAATAAATAAATAATAAAAAAAAAAATAAAAAAAAAATAATACCATTTAGAGTAAAGACAAGTTGCTAAAATATGAGCCCTAATAGAGCTATTTACGTTTCTTCTTTTCTAAAAAAGCAATATTCCATAAAAAATGTATTAAAAAATCAGTAGTTGGTAAATTTATCGAGAGAAATCTATATCTGAAAAACCATTCGACGTATCTTCGTAGGAGAGTAGGTTTTAAGAAATTTGACAAAATTTAATTTTTAGTTGTTTTCTAAAATTTTTAAAAATATATCTCTGGAACAATAAGACGTACATATGTCTGCCAGCACTAAAAATAAAGGTAATTTAACTAA
>NW_027111578.1:4231-6084 GCF_000696795.3 Halyomorpha halys
TCAACTCAGTGCCTTCTTGATTTATTATTTCATTATTTTTAATATTACATTATAAAAGAAAAAATACCTAAAACAAATATTTTTAATGTATTGGATCGTTATATAGTAAAACAACTTTATGAAATCGAAACATTTTTATTCAAAATATTTACCCCCTTTCTCAACGTGTTATCAACTTTTCAATCCCTGAACTGAAAAATTGATGGTTCAGTGTAGAAACAAAGTCAGAAAATGTGTTTTTGACCTGAGAATCAATTTAAAAAATTTTACATTTTAGAAGTTGACCAAATTTCTAAACAGATGGAAATCTGTTGGAGATAAGTGTGGCGAGTAAGGTGATGGAAAGATTTCGTAATAAACATGAAGAGCTGTGATATTTTAATTAGTGGTGCTCGTTTATTCTTATTATGATCCAAATCGGCAACATATGGAATATTGAGGTCCTGATGGATGACTTGATTTGTGACAAAGTAAGGAGCATTAAGGATTTTGGACTGTAAGGATTGGATTCTGGAGGAATTTGATGGTTTAGTGGAGCCCCAAAGCTCAACTCCGTATGTCCTTTGTAATGGATTGGCAATTTAGACCGTTTGTCTAGTAAATATTGCAATAGTCGGAATCTACGAGCAGTTTCTTGTCTTTTTAGTCTTGTATGAGGATTCCATGTCAGTCGTTTGTCGAGTTGTAGTCCTAAGTAACGGATCTGTTCGACAGGAATAAGTGGGGTATTATTAAAGGATATTGTAGGGGAAGAGGTCATGGGCTTACGTCGAAGGGTAAATGTGATTTGGTGGGATTTATTGGAATTTATTTTAATCATTAAATATCATATATTATATTATATTAAATATTAAATATATATATACTATAAATATATTAAATAGAGCATATTTGAGCTAAAATATGAGCCCTAATAGAGAGCTATTCACATTCAATAGCTCCCGAGATATAGCTTTTTATAAAAGCAAAATTTCATGAGAAATGCACGCAAAAAATCGGTAGATATTGAATTCATTTTGAGAAATCTATATCAAGTAACCATTTGACGTATCTTCGTAGGAGTTTTTAAGAAATTTGACAAAACAAATTTACAAAATGTTAATTTCTAGTTGTTTTCTAAAATTTTTAACATTAAGCGTTTACTTCCAAAGTAAGCCTAAGTTCATCATCATCAATTGCTAGTCTTCCTCACCAGAACATTTTAGTTACCAGCCAACAATTTCATAAACAGCTTGGGCTGCTTAGCATTTTTTTTAGCATTAGTATTTTTTTAACACTTTTTAAGGCTAAAGTCTTAAAAAAATACTTGAAAATCATATTAGTACAAGAGCTGAGAAGAAAAAAATGGCAGTTATCTCACCCCAATTTTTTATTACTTTAATGAAAACTATGTATAATTAATAGTCAAAACTGATGAGTCTGCCAAGTATAGGTAGGAGGAATAAAAAATGGCGGCTGTTTCAAAACCTTAAAAAAACACTAATTTTTCATTTGGAGCTCTATATCTTAAAAACTACCAACACTAGAAAACCTAAGAGAACATTATTTAAAGAAGAGTAAATTTGCTAGAATATTACCCCTAAAATAGTTCTCCAGATATAGCTTTTTAAAAAGCAAAATTGCGTAAAAATCTATTAAAAGATTAGTAGTTAGTTAATTTATTTTGAGAATTCTGTATCTCAGGAACTATGTGACGTACAGGTGTCTATTAGCACTCAAATTAAAGCTAGTTTAATGTAATATAAAAACGTTTCTGATCTTTACCTTCGTAGGAACAGTAGTTTTCATGATATTTGCTAAAATAAATTGATTTATAGTTGTTCAGACAATAAGTTTGATTTATGAAAAACTTC